>NW_017265147.1:474189-575889 GCF_001638985.1 Phycomyces blakesleeanus NRRL 1555(-)
ATAAAGAAGTAATGTTAAAACTAAATAAGAATACAAAGATAAATAAAGCTAAATCTTTTTACAGTCAAAAAAACTCATATTATAATTATTTATACTGGTAACCTAAATAGTTGCTATTTTTATTTGTTTTTATGTGACTACTTTTCTAGGCAGTGGGATAACCAGGTGCTTTTGCGTCCCACTCTGCATTTTATGCGTAGTCAACACAATGTATGAAGCATCCTCTTCCATAAATCCCTTGTCCCACAACTGCAGACCTTGATCAGCTAATAGCTGATGACTACTTGAATGGTAGGTGGGAAACCATTTAATGAATGCAAATGTTGACACTCTTTTGACTCTACTGATCTTGATGGTATGAGTAAATAAATACTCTATTTGACCAGGGAATTCAGATACATTGTCATTTGTTCTCTCAAGAAACAATACCCTCGCAAAAGATCTGCACTTCTTCTTTTCACCACTGCAGTACTCTTGCCCCAGCAACGAAATCTTCTTCACCTTTTGAATCCGATTGTTCACAAATACATCCTCACCAATTGGGATTCTCCTTACCACACAGAAGGAAACACTTGTACTCCGGTAAGCCTTGACATAGAATTCAAATAACCACTGATAGTGATCATCCTTCATCATAGTCAAAGGCTGCAACTTGATTGGTAATGTGGTCGGGGACAAGGCCTCACTTCCGGTGACATTGTACCATGGATTGGTAGCAGCTTGCTGGAACATTGCTAAGCTAAATGGCAACGCAGGAGGGTGGCCATCATCTAAATTCAAGGGAGAAGAGCTGTTGGAATTTGATTTTACTTGGACAACCCCCTTAAGGAACTCTATCAGTGGTGATGAAAGATTGATAGAATACGCTCGAAGAAAGTTACCAATGAATGCTTTCTCCAGGAAGACTCTCATGAAGGTGACCTCAAGACCATTGCGACGTTTTGTCTTGATGTTCTTCAACTTGCCATTGTATCTCTCGAAGCTATACAACCAGAATGCATACACCGGACCAAAGTTAAGCATCAACTCACACAACTGCATATGCAAGTGCATATTTGGCGTGATGCTGCCCTCTCCATAAAGAGTCTCACACTCTTTTCCGAATTCTCCAAGGAGCTGGTGTGTGCTGTCAATTTCTGAATATGTGACTGAAGGACTGGTCAACTTTTGGCATGCTTTTACAAAGAGAGTCCAGTTTTTGTAGTCGTCTTCAAGCAATGCGTCTTTTAGTACCACCAACAAATAAATCAGACATCACAATTGCCACTCGTCTGCCTTCATATATGGGAAACCAGATTCAATCTTTGTTGATAAAACAGCATACCCAGGAGGAACAAGAATACCATTGGCAAGACGTTGCATACGGACAAGAACAGCAGTTGGGAGATACCTCAGGTCTTTCCAAACACTGATCATACACTTTGCTGTCCCAAGAAACAAATTGTGCATGGGATCAACAATTGTGCATTGGACGGGATCAAAGTAGTGTAGGCAATGCAACTCAGAAAAACGGGTGCCATTCTGCTTCTCCAAAACAGCTCTCTCTGCATCAGATTCTGCGCAGAACCACATCTCAGCTTTTGTTGCATTTTCCTCTTTTGTTTGGGAGACCTAGTTCTCATGATCAAATCCAGAATAATTGATCTTACTTGTTCCAGCAACAACAGTGAAATGACGCTTGCATATGTGACAGGCGTTTGTACTTGCAAATCCTGTAAATCCAGCAGTCTTTCTTGCAGCAGGTATGTTGCAAGCAACACACATAAGAGCAGCACGGATACTAGTATCATTGGGGAACTCTGGAGTTTTCATAGTTATGCCACTGTATAACTCTACCAGCCCGTCTACCAGAGGTTTGAAGAAGTTGTTCATCTGGTCGATCTTTGCTTCCTTTGGACCAGGCATGACATCAACAAGGATAATGTTTTCTGGCTTCATTCTTTCTTCCCTAGGCAGGTTGTTTATTGACAGGTACAAGGTCCCACTTGCATGTGTACAACCCTCGAACAGTTGAAACCAATCCACATTCAATGCCAACATCAAAGAATGGTTGTGATTCACAAAAGGCTCGTCATCTTCATCAAGGAGCTCAGACCACATTGCACCATCATAGACGTCCAACAAGGTACTGTTTACGGTTTCCCTTGATCTCCATTGAACGATTTGATGCTCAAACCCAGGTTTGGTGAAATGCTGTGCCAATGCATTCTTGAGCAAGTTGTATGGGAAAACTATGAGAGGGACAGGGCGATCAGCTTCGGTGTCAGAGAAAAGAGAATTTCTGCAGTATGTTAGTGGTGTGGTTATGTATTTTTTGAATGTGCAATTTGGTTGGTGATTTCCCGGTAGGTAAATTGCAAAGCACTTGTTGCAGACGGTGTATTTGATGATGCTTTTTGTCATGAAATTGAAGCCGGTCATAGTCTTTAATGCATCAATGGTGAGTGGGAGATCGGTATCCTTATCAAAGGCAACAAGAAGATGGTGGAAGAATTTCAACATAGCAGTTCCACCTGCTTGAACCAAGTAAAACGCCTGAAAGATAACGCCAAATAGAGCCATGAATTGGCTTGTTTGAGACATTTCATGAATTTTCAAAGAAGCAACTACAAAGGCAAGTATTTCTGTTAATTATTTGTAACACAATTTATATATATTTCTTTTTTAAATGTATGCATACCGGAAGCAACTATGTCTTCAAAATCTTCAACACCAGCAACCTCAACTTCACTCTCATCTTCAGACTCATCGCTTGAATCAGAATTGTCATTGTCAGAAGCCAATGATGTTGTCTCAACATCAGACTCTTCGAATTGAAAAATCTCGTCTTCTCTCAAAAAAGGTACACTCTGTATGGTAGTTTTGGCTGATACAATAGAATAATTGTTTTCATCTATAGTAAAACCAGACTATTAGCTATCTAAATTATGATTTATTAAAAAGAAATTTTATACTCACAATCAATTGATGTTTCAGATACATCTACCATCTCAACATCTGTCTCTTCTTTGACAACTTCTGTATTAACTGATAATTAACAAAAAAAAATATTAGATTACAATTTATCCAGTAATGCATGTACTACTCAAATGTCATTTACCTCGATTTTTTGGGCCAATGTCTAATAACTTATCAGCATTATTATGATGCTTAAAGGTCTGTGCATTTTGCAAAATTCCGCCAATTGCATTTTTGGTACATGATAAACATGTACACATAACAGTGTAGGTTTTAGTTGTAGAATTCATAACAGTAAGAATAATATTAATAATAATAAAATAATAAAGAGGTGTATACTATATTTTATTTTCATCTTTTATATGTCTCTTATTTTTGTCATTAATAATGAGTTGATATATCTTGTTCACTATGTTGTTTACTACATTGAGCTTACCGTCCCTATTAGTAAGAATTACAAATAGATTTTGATACAGCAATCTTTTCTTAAAAAAAGTGTGCCTGATTATTAATGGGGCTTCAATTTAATAATCACTGATATCATGACGTAGTTTTTCTCTTTCGCGTTTTTTTAACATGACATCAATTCTCGCTCATTTTGGTAAGTGGCCTTTTTGGATTTTCTTTTTCTTATATTTTTTATGACATCAATTCTTGCTCTTTTTTTCAATTTTTTTTGATATACTTTCTTATTAAAAATAAGTCATATATCATACATTATTATATTCTAATAAAAATTGGTATTTTTTGCGATGCAATAAAAATATTATTGAGTCTAAATTAGGTGCATCTGTAACAACAAGTTTTTCCTTCCAGAAAAATAATTAAATACTACATTTAACATTTAATATTTTATTTTTATTTTTTATTTTTCTGCCAAGTCAATTGAAACATATATTCTTTAAGACAATTGTGCGATTTATTACCTAATTAATAAATATTTGTGTTTGTATCTGTGTTTATTTAATATAATCAGAAAAAATTGCGAATTCACATCTCAAGAAAAAAATATATTGAAAAATGATGGTGTTTGAAATATTTTTCCAAATTTTGCCAAAATTCAAAAAATAAAATTTGACCAAATCCACCCTCCTTTTGCAGTGTGTGGCTGATGTGCACTGGGAGTTCCCTCAGAGGCGGACGCAAACGATGGGGCTTGGGAGCCAATGAGGAAGAACCAACAGGAGGGAAGACACTGGAAAAATGACCTGACATACGTATGTGTAAAGGCGTAGTTACTCAGGTGTCAAGACGAGGTTTAACATTGAGTCCAGATACATATCACCATGTAACAAGTTCGTCTTAGCACCATGTGCCATGACCAGCTATACACATGTGTGGGGTCAAATAAAAATGACGGGGATATAGTTCTTTAGCACTTTTGGTGTGTTGATCTGACTTGGGATATTGAAAAGAGTTTTTTGAAACCAAGGTTTTATTTTTATATGTTTTATATGGAGCTTTAAAGGTGGATAATATATTTATTTTCGATCTTGACACAGTAGTATAGTTCAACATTACACCTCTTCGTTATCTTTTATATCCAATTAAATTCAATACTTGAGCAATTCTTTGGATTCTGAACCATAGTATAGTTCAATCGTTTTTATTTTAATTTCAGAAATTGTTTTATTGGTAAAAGTTTATAATAGTATTTATTTGGAAAGAACAGAATGTTTCTAGAACTATAACAATCTTATAGTATTGATTTATTGGATATCCGTTATTGCTTCTACTGGTCTGCTTGATACTGTTTGAATAGAATAATTATCTACAGAAAAGAAATACCTGAAAATATAAAAAGAAAGCAGACTGTTTGTTGAAATACAACAGTCTTTAAGAAGCATAGAAAAATTATTAGCTGTGTGCTGGGTACTACATTTAATGTAGTATGCTTTTACATTTTGTGTACACTTTTATACTTACATTGTAAATATTGGAAAAGAGCGAGCAAAAAATAGATGTTGATATTGATAATCCATGGCGTTCCTTATGATATCTTTCACTATAAAAACAACGAAAAACATTAATTTTTGTGAATCGAATAAAATAATAAATAATTTACATACCAGTAGCAAGAATATATATTAACAGAGATAGATTGTCTTTGTAAACACTTGATAGAACTCTAGTGAAAAATAATAATATTTTATGTTAACACATTATAATATTAATATAACTAAAATAAAAAATAAAGTAGTGATCCTTACCATGTAATGTCATTTCCAGCTGTATAATGTAAGGGAAATCAAAGACGGGATCAACAGTGTTCATCTATAATAAGACTTCATTTTAGTAAGATACATGTCAAAATAATATATATATATATACTACCTTGATGTTTTTAACCAAATTCATTTGTAGCAGTTATTCTTGATGATCAAGTCTGTAATAAAAAAAACAAGTCAGAAGGATTTTTATAGATGTCAATTTCGCAAAATATAATATTGACCTTTGTTAATCTGGACAGCGATTGTGAAATGAATGCATTTAAATGAGAGCAAACGAGTATCTATTATGATAATAAAAGAATGTATTAATTTTTATTGTTTATAAAAAAGTATTTAATAAAGAAGTATGTTACCAAAAAAAAAAAGCCACTAATATAATAATGACAAACGTTGGAAAAGAGGAAAGGAGCAGAAAAGAAGAAAGAAAAAGACGTAAATTTTTTTTCCGCGTTTGAAACAAAATACCGAAAAGCTTATCCAATAAATGATAGCAAAAAAAACTGAAAAGAGGTGATCAATTGAGGCCAAAAAATGTATCAAGGCCGATTTGCATCTCAGTGTTTCAAGAAGTTGTCTTTGAAGTGTTCCTGAAGCATCACTACCGCCTATAAATACTTAATATTTCTACTTGCAATTCAATGTCACTCACTCTTGATTATATCATCTCAACAAATCTACGTTGCGAATTTATTGTAATTTACATAACAAAATAAATGGATTGTCTCTTACAAAAGAGAATAAAAAAGAAAAAGAACTAATATTAACAATTGAAAATATTATAATGTATTATAGATAATGCCTACCCCCAACTGCAGACTCACTCCTTCTCTTGCTAGCACTGATGTCCAGTTGCTACAAGCTTTGAATGCGATGAAAGAAGAGATGAAGGCCATGAAGGATAAAATCACATTGATGGATACAAGAATCGGTGTAGTGATCACCGGTAACGCAACCGCCATTAATGGCATTGATGCCTTGTCTGCCCTCCCAGCATCTGCGCATGTGTCCACTAATGTTGCATCCACTTCTGCTGCCCTTCCCATCACCGAATCAAGTGATACTAACGCTGTATTTGTAAGTATAAAGATACAAAAGACACTTGCCAATCTTGTTGCTAATTAAAATATAATAGGGATACATTCATGGTTATATGTGGAACCCAAAGCTAAAATCAAGAGACCAGGCAGAAATCCAAGCAAACGCCATAAAACCAAAGTGGGCAGTTGATGTTCGTTTTGATCGCTCTCCAAATAGAGAGTTAGTCAAACAACTCTTGTATTACTTGGAAAAGAAGTTTGCTGGCACTGATATGAGGACACGCGACCTTCGTAAGTGTATATATACAAACTTCTGTAGTAGACGTCGCCAGCAAAGGGAACTTCCGGAAACAAGACGAGCCTTGAATACTAATTCAAGAAGATCTGGCCGTGAAACTGATGTAAACTATATTTTCAATTTATGCTAAATAATAACAATTAGAATATTAATTGTATTGTCTTTTTCCTTTAGAACTACACTCGCCGTCGCCTTGCTTATGATGCTTACAAGGCTGACATTGATCTCAAGATGGGTCGAAACTGCTCTGGACTGATCCAAAAGTCGGTCATGTCTGAAGGCGAATCAGACGATGATATGTCCCCCTCTCAGCCAAGAAATTAGATTCGTGTTGCTCGCCCAAGTTGGAGAAGTGATGAGGTAAAACCTAACAGTTTTCTTTTTTGAATGATGCCAGGCTGAATGTTAATATATGTTTATTACTTAGCTTAACAAATTCATTACGGAGGTTGACTCGTTTGTTGTTAAGCAATTGGGTGCAAATTCCCGCCAACTGCTTAAGAGAGTTTATGGTAGAACAGTGGAATCAACAGTCCCAATTGATTTAGATCCTGCTCTACCTCAATGGGCTCTTAAATATGGGTCATAAATAAAACTCATTTTTCGTCGTTTTTTTTTCTTTTACTCTCAAAATTTCTTAACACATATGTATTGTTCGCAACATATATAATAAGACTACATTAGCTTATGTATTGAAATTTTTTATTAAAAAAGAAATGTATTAAATATTAATTGTATTGTTTGTGTGGTAAAGTGTTGACAAGTATTTTCTTATTATTTGTGCTGGTTTTATAATCACATGTTGCAACAACTGATGATATTCGATGTACTGGCAAGATGCATTCAAAATCACACGCAATAAAATCTGCACTGCAGATGTCAACACTTTCCAACTCTCTTGAACGGTCATGCTCAATCTGGAACCACTTAACAAACGCAAACACGTGTTTATCTTGATAAACGACACGTGTTTGGAGCTCTGTGTTGTCTGCTGGTGGAGTGAAAGAGTGCAAGAACAGATACTGAATTTGGCCAGTGTATGCCAACCAATTATTGCCTTGACTTCCAAGGAACAGAGATTGAACAAATGAGCCGCGACCAGAAGCATATTTGCAGCCTTTGTAAACCTGACCAAGCAAATTGATTGATTTCAACTTTATGATTTGGTTGTCGACAAAGGAGAATGGAGAGGAGGGATGCTGGTAACCTTCAAGATTTGGCATGCAGTATGCGACTTTATAGTAATCAAGCAAATGAGGATAGTCGACATCACTCATTGCTGATGGGGGTTCGATATGGAGAGGAAATGCGGATGGAGGAAGAGGTTCATTGCCAAGGACTGGAAGAGAAGGGTTTGAGTATGCTTGGATAAAGGCTGATAGTCTGAACGGGCGCTGGGGAAAAGTTATTGTATTTTTTGAAGTGGAGGGTTGAGCTGTGGCAGTAAGCTTGGCGAGAAGAGGAAGAAACGGTACTTGGCTTGGGCATGTGAGAGCAGCATGAACGAAATCACCTTTGAATGTATCTTGGACGAAACTATTCATGTATGTAACCTCAAAGGAATCTTTTCTGTTCGTATTCACGTTCTTTAGCAGACCATTATATCGCTCAAACCCGAAGAGCCAATATCCATATACTGGTCCAAAATCACGGATGGTCTCGCGAAGATGGAGATGTAAATGCATGTTACAGGTGAGAATAGTTGGAGTGTAAATACGCTGGCACTCAGTACAGAATTCTTGAAGAAATTTATGGCCGTCATCAATGTCAGAGAACGTGATGCTTGGCTTTACTAATTGGCGGCAGGCATCAACAAAACTGATCCAATTTCTGAACATTTCAATTGGCAGGACGGCCTTCAACAAGATAGGCGAATACACTAGCACCCAGGACTTCCATTCATCAGCTTTCATGTATGGAAAGCCCTTTCCGATCTTTGATTTCAACACCACGTAATCCATTGGCACCACCATTGTCTCTGCCATTGTTTGCATCGTAGCTAGCTTTCTATCATCTATCAGTCCTTCTTTTATCCACTGCTCCATCATTCTCTTTGGTGTCCCCAGGAATAAATTATGCATGGGATCGATGATCGTTCCACATACTAGATCAAAGTATCCAAGGCGATGCAGCTGCGACCATCGAACACCATTTTCGATTTCCAACTGATGCCTTTCTGAGGGCGTACTGGCACTCTTCCACTCCTCAGCATGCAACCTGTTTTCCAGACCGCTACGGATTTTCCATGTCGAATAGTCGAACCCACTGAAGTCGACCTGATTGGTGCTTGGTAACCTGGTAAACTGCCTCACACATCTGGGGCATGCACAAGTACTGTTGTGGGCGGTGAATCCACTGGTCTTCCTGGCGGCGGGGATGTCACAGGCAACCATATGTAACGCGGCACGTACATTAACACCGGCTGGGCACTCAAAGGTCGGGATGGTTATCCCTGTAAACAACTGCAGCAATTCATCGACTATTGGCTTTAAATAGTGGTTGATCTCTTCGGTCTTTGGCTCCTTAGGACCAGGCATCAAACCAACAAGGATGACATTTTCAGGCTTAAATCTTTCCTCACGAGGCAAGTTATTTATCGCAAGGTAGATAGCTCCAGTTGAATATGTAACGCCATCAAATGGCTGGAACCAGTCGATGTTCATTGTTAGCATCAATGAACGAGGTTCATCCACAAACGATACGCCACTTTGGTCCTTTAGCTCCTTCCACATAGCACCATCATAGACGTCGCATAGTGTATCTACGACCTTAAGCTCTTTGTTCCATTGTCTGATTTTTTGCTCGAACCCAGGACGAAGAAAGAAAACTTGTAATGATCTCTGGATAGAGTTGTAGACGTATGATCGCTTGGCTACCATGGCACCAGAAGATGAAACCTTCATCAATTCACAATTGCATGCTGATTGAGAACCATGCTTTTTGAAGTCGCAATGAGTAGGGAGAGGCACATCTTGTTCGTAAACCTTGTGGCAGTCTTCACATACAACAGACTTCTTGATACCATTGGCGTAATTGGAAAAACCAGTCATTCTTTGCAGGCCAATAAGACTTGTTGGTAATTGGAAATCTTCGCCGTAGATCTTGAGTAACTGATTGATAAATTCAATCAATACGGCGGCACCTTTGTTAACAACATAACGTGAGATAAAAAGAACGGCAAAGGTAGCAATGAACCGATGGACAGGGTTTTCAGGCATGTTAGGAGCATCAAATGGGTCTATTTAAAATTAACAAAAATAAATTAGAACAAATTTTCTTTAGGTCTGTTTTTAAGAAAACAAAATCATTTATGACTGACCTTCATTAACAAACTCTTCAACGTCTGTCTCAACACCTTCTTCTTCACCACTGCCAGAGTCAGAGTTTATGTCTCTTTCAATGTCAGAGTCATTGCCATTGACCTCGCTGATCTCATCGTCTACCGAGACATTGTCAGCCATCGTGGCGGCATTTGAATCAGGTGAGTCGGCCTGATTGTCTATTTTTTCGATGGATTCAGATTGACAGGTTGGGATATATACAAATATAGATTAGTTTAGCTTATTGTCTCTACTGGTTTTCAAATATTTTTTTTTCTTTTCTTTTCTTACATTGGGTATCAACATCCATCATTTGTTCTTCTTGCACAGCTGTGTTTCATTAAAATTAAAAAAATAAAGAAGTTATTACTCAGTAATCAAAAAATAAACCCTGAATATAACATACTATTTGCCAATCTTTCAGCCATATCCAGTCTCTCGATTCTCTCAAGCTCATCTTTTCTAATATGGCACTCAGCGGTTCTGCTTGTCACCAATGAGTATCTCTGTGAATTTCTGCTACATTGAGCACAACGGCAGACAACATTACGGCGGTGAGGGATAGAAGGCATTTTATGTGTTTTGTTTGATGTGATTTATTGAAAATAAAAAGAGGAACAAGCGTAAAATATACTTTATTTGCACCGACTTTATAGTAAAAAAAAAGCACTATATTTTATAGTTGTTTAATTAAATTCTTCTAACAAGTTCTTTTCTATATTATTAAATATAGAAAGAGACATGACAATTATGATATTATCAATTCATAGTCTTTATTCAAATGTTTTCAAGAATGCCTGTTGTGTGTAAAAGACATATATTTTTCTACTATGAGTTTATAAATAGATTATTGCGAGAGTAAATCCAGAAAATAGTAGGAATAAAAAAAAGGGGTGGTAGAATGAGAATTATGATAGGTCTCTGTATGTGAATTTAGCCTTCAGTACCAGACTGATATTCTAAAATTCTGTTAGCCAATGAAACCAACTAAAACTACATCTTTGACCTGAACTTCAAAAAACACACTGAGTTGAAAAAAATCACTATTTCTACACATGTGTTTACCAACCTGGCCACATTGTTAATCAGGGCGGTTTTTCCAGTGAGAGGTCCGGAGCTGGAGTCATATAGGTATCGTTGGTAGGGAAAGTGTTGAGCTGACCCTGTGCATATAAGTGCTGTTGAAGCAGTGGAAGCGTGTTTAAGAGAGAGTGTAATGGTACTGTTTTGTCAACAGCCTTTCCTTTGTTATGAGTATATGGACCCTTAGAAGACAACGGGTCAACCACCCTAGCACATTCAGCAGCATACACCGGAGCGGTCTCAACCATGTTGACAGCAGCGTCCTCAGAGACAGACACCTTAGGTTGATTATGGGTGTCAGCAAAACTTACTAACGCCCTTGGCCTTTTCCCAAATCGTTGTCTTTGTTCAAACGTTTGGGACAATTGGGTTTGATATGACCCTCTTCCTCACACCAGAAACAACAATAAGTTTGAGGACCAGAAGAGCCAGCCAAACCAGCCACAGGACCAGAGCCACCAAAACCAGACCCATGAGGACCAGAACCAGAGAACTCATCAGAACCACCAGAACCACCAGGACCACCAGAACCACCAGAACCAGAACCAGAACCACCAAAGCCAGACAAATCAAATCCAGAAGAGCCGGAAGTTTGAGGGAGGGGATGACGAGTGTCAACCAAATGGATCTTCATAGATTTGAATTCTTAAATGAGTTTGGAGAGAGCATCTTCCATGAAGGAGTTCTTGGACACCAAACCTTGCCCGGAGAAGTGACCAAACTCGGGGACAGAGTGCAAACCAGAACGACAGTACTTCTCTTCGACCGCCTCTACCTTGGCGGCTCATCAAACCAACTTGTCCCAGGAGCGAGGAAGACCAGACTTCTCTATCTCATAAGCAATCTCTGGACGGAGAGCCTTCAACAAAATCCGGATTTTTTGGGCCTTATTGGACAAAGTGACCAGGCCAAAGAGTTCCTGCAGGTGGAGGGCTACCTTACCGACGGTTTGTCCTGAGCCTTGTCTGGTTTCTTCAATTTCCGTCCACCTGACGTCTTTCATCTGCTGGGAGACGAACTGCTTCTTGAACTCCTTGGAGAAGACTTCCCACATTGTGACTTTGGCCTCACAGATGGCCCACCACTTGGCAGCCATGCCACAGAAGTGGGTGGCCGCCACCAGAATTGCTTCTTCGTCAGTCATACCGATACCTTTTTTCAGTTGATCCATATGTAGCAACCAGGAGAAAGACTTGCCATTTGGGCCACCGACAAAGATTTCCGGAGCTGAGAGGTACTTGGAGATGTTGGATGATTTACATTCTCCTATGGGAGCAGGAGAAGAAGAAGGGGGCATATTGCATAGCACAATTTGAGTAAGATAAGTTTAAAAAATTGAAAAAGAATCCCTCGGTACGACCTCCAATTTGACATGTGATGCGTTTGCTTGTTGTGGATTGTAACAGTATCACTTGGCAAATAAATGTAATGTGAATTACGAAATACAAAAAGAAGAATACTGTTATATTTTTAGAAAAGAAAGAAAAACAAAGTGCAGACGAGAAGTACGGTGAGACTTTGTTTATTGATGAAAAGAGTAATGATGTTCTATTCACTACGGCGGAGAAAATGATAACATGTTACCACTTTGGTAACATAACTGCCATTTTTTACTTAATAAAAAATGGCAGTTATGACTCTGTATAAGACCAAAACAGGCACTGTTACCATTTTTTACATAGTAAAAAATGGCAGTTATTTATTATGTAAAAAGCCAAAACAAGCACTGTTACCATTTTTTTCATAATAAAAAATGGCAGTTATTTATTATGTAAAAAGCCAAAACAGGCACTGTTACCATTTTTCAAAAAAAAATCAAGCGTCCTTCCTTTCCTCTATTACATTCTTTCTTTTGTTCTATTGCTTTCAATTCTAGCACAACCTCTTGTTTTTCCTTTGCAGCTTTAACAGAATGGTCTGTTTTTTATTATACAATATTGAATCGGGTTTAATTGAATTGAATCTTTATTTCAATACATGTTTTATTAAATGAAAATGATAATAATAATAGTAATAATGAAAAAACAATTCCATCGGCCACTTGCAATAAAAAATGGTTCTGTTTAGCTACTGCAAAACATATGCAGTAAAACACTACTATTCAAATTGTATTTCATATACTTCGGGTATTCTAATATATCTTAGATAGCACTTATTATTTTTTACCGATTTCTACAAATATACTAATATTAGAGAAAAAACTTAAAATAAATAAATAGATATAATATTATTATAATGCTTACCTTTATATAATATGCTTACTTGTTCAGTAAAATAAGCATTTACTCTAAGAATATATATATATATTAAAGAATGTATTAATATTTAAGATCTATATATAAGAAAAGCAATAAAACATAAGCACTATAGAAAGTCGTTATCGTAGAAGAAGAAAAACTTGAGCAAAGATTCAAGTCATGTAACATGAAGCTAATTCGAATCTGATTCATACAACCGGAATGAGCATCTTGTTAGAAAGCTTAACGTGTTTATTCTACTCAATATACTTACATATAATAGAACGACTCCCAAGTATAATATATCAGTACAAAAATATTACCATTAATTTTTTTCCCAAAAAAAAGGCTATATACTATTTCCTTTTATATTTGAATGTAGCGGAATTGTAGATGCTGTACATTAGCTTCAAATTCTTGTAATCACAACATTAGCAATCATATGAAAGAGGTCGATAAATTTTTTATATGAAAGAAAAAAGGAATAAAAAACATAAAAAGAAAAATGACGAGATAAGAAAAAAAATGCACTAAAGACAGACTAAAAAAATCAAACTCGGCCAATCACAGCAGCCAAACTACGATCTTCGGCTTCTCTTGCGAGCAGGCTCAACACTTGCTGTGGGTGGAGGAGACCTACATAAAAGAGTAAGAAGTTTATATTAGTTTTGTATTAACAGCGCATGAGAAAAAGCAACAATGGTAACTTACAGCACATCTGCCATTATGGGCGACTCAACATCACCAGTTTCTGACATATCAGGAGAAGAAAGTGAAGAATCACTTATGTCTTGCTGTGTCTATAGCATAATAAAAGGAAACGATGTTAATTAAAGTTTACAATATATAGATTTGTTAATTGATAAACTTACTTTGTTCTTCTCTGCCATTCTTCTCTTGTGCGTCTGGTTGTCGCTCTTGAAGCTTTCCCGAAGAAGGCTTCTTGCACATCACATTCTTTTACATTGGTGGATGTGCAATCCACCATTCTTCGCCAACCTCTCCAAATGCATCATGTAGTATTCCCTGTTTTTCTCTGGGATATTCTTCCATTCTTTTGAGGCCGCAGGATAGTCTTTGTCAATGATATCATGCTTTACCGTACAGCCTAATGTTTTGAGATGCAGTCCTTTTACTGTCAAATCATGGTCTGAAAGAGGGACTAATGGGGGCAAAGGCTGCCCTTGTGGAACTTCTTTGCAGCGCGCCTTCCAGTCCTGCTCGTGAAGAATCTGAAGCAACAGATTGTATTTTTGTGCTTCGTTTTTTCCTTTGAACTTGCCGCCAGTATTGATTACTTGCTTACCGAGCTGATCAGGATACTCTGTGAGCTGGGCTCTTTTCACAGACTTGGCAATGCACTCAAGAGCTACAAAAAATGTATGACAATATTAATAAAGTAAATAAACATCTAAGCACAGAATATATATGACTTACAACTTTGCTCAATAATGCTTTGTTGCATTGTAGTTAGATCTTCCGCACTGACTGCTGGCGAAAATTGATTGCTGAATTGCCTTTGAAGCTCATGCAATGCTTGCTTGATTTCAGCAAGATCAACCTCAATCTTTTGAATTGAGTTGAGGAGAGTTGTGTTAATATCGGACATGTTTAAGTTTTTTTTTAGCTATAAGCAGTGAGTTGAAAAGAAAAGATGATAGTTTAGACAAGTAGAATAAGAGCGATTTGAGTTTGAGAAAGGCAACAATTTATTACAAGCAATTGATAGCTATTTATATGAAAAAGATACAGACAGATGTACAAACAAAACATATAGAAGAAGGGATGCTTATGCACTTGTATGCACCTGTCTGCACCTGTCTGCAGTAGCTCATGTGAACATGATACAGTCTTTTCGTGTCGACACAACAAAACTGTAAGAAATATAAAGATAAAATGAATTAGACTTTAAATCAATATTATATGTATAAATGTTCATACTTTGCACTGTCTACATATTAAACGTTTTAAAGTATATGATATAATAATATAACTCTATACATATTGCAGATATAGCATGAAATTTGATTAAAGTTCTCGATGACAAAACCCTGTACCAGTTAAAATTATAACTTTAAATATACTCTACAGTAGCTATATAACATCTGAACATCATATAGTTAATTAGCCCCTTTTTATCAACATTAAAGTAAATGTTATGCTACTCAAGTTCATATCATACTTATTATCATTATCGACTAAAACTTTTGATTGATGCTGTCATCAAAGGTAAAAATAATTTTAACTGTCATTACTATTATTTACCAAGGGGCATTTTTGACTGAAACCGTACATTTTTGAAAAAGGTGTGCTTTAACTCACATCAGCACTTTCAATTAACACCCCTTTCAATCAGTAGTGCTTATCTTGATGATGTCAGTAAAAGAGTATCAGACTATAGCCCTCATTATCTATATCTATTTCTTTAAGTTTTATACATAAACAAGAAAATAATGCTATTAGCTAAATATATATTCACTATCTCAAAAATATTATTAGTACAACACAGATAATATAAATATGTCTTTTCTACCAATGTGTTTAGACAGTACTACTTTTTTTTAACTGTTAATTATTAGAAGGCTGTTTTTCTTTGCCTTTGGTATTAGAGAGTAATTGATAATTTATTTAAAAAAAAACATAAATTATTTGGTCATTAATTATTCTAAATATACATATACCTCTTTATAAAGCCCAAAGAATATCTAATCGCTCACAAGTAAAGAGTACATGTCTGTTTCACCGGTGCTCTTTTAATGGTACCCCCTTGTCAACCAAGAAGTATTTTAACTTACATCATAATTATTAATGAAGAAGAATCTTTCCAACCACGGGAATTATTTACTGACAGGTGTTTCACCTAGCATTGACATTACTGTAATCATTGCTATATCATCATTATGAGAGAGAGAAAGAAAAAGAGCCGCAAGCATTTTGGTTAAAAAATAAAGAGTATATAAAGATGTCTTTTACATTTAATAAATAGCACCAAAATCCTCTTCGCAGCTTTATTTTATATATTACATACGTACCAACCCAACCAATATGTCTTCTTCCAACGCCAGCCAGCAGAGAGATAGAATATCTACACAGCAATACCAATGTGATCAATGTGTCTTGTTTTTTGATAACTACCAGAAGCTGCAAAACCACAAGAGAATTCACAGAGGAGATTCAGCAACAATGACTGAAATTGACCAGTCTATTCTGGATGATGTTGACATGTACCATGACGAAAATGATACTAGTAATGAAGATGAATCTGTTAGCAATTCAGGTAATGAAAAGAGCTGTAATTGTATTATTTATTTTTCAATTACTAAATAATGTATTACAGAATATACTATGGAGTCTATGGAGCTTGATAATACTATTTTATATAAGTGTGCATGTAATTTTGAGGACAGTGAGGGTGAAGCTCACATTTACGACAGCAGCCAAATCAGTACAAATACTTTTACCAAGGCCGAGTTGATGAGTATTCATCTGTCTCAATTGATGCTACAGCATAGAATTGCTAGAGCAGCATATAGAGACATTGTTCAATTTATAAACACTGTCATCCGAGACCATGACGATATAATGATGGGTAAAATATTATATTTTCTGTTACCTTGTACTTTAATTCCAGATCACTAACATGTAGTGATATCGTTTTTTTTAGAACCTGGGGCTAAGATCAGTCATGGCAAAACTGTTGATGCTTTGCTCAAGTCAAAGTCAAGTGTCAAGGGCCATGAGTATGATGTCTGCTCTAGTGGTTGTCAATTGTATGGCATTAATGACGACCAGGAATCTTGTGTTGACTGCGGCAAACCGTGATACAAGACTGATCCCAATCAAAGTCAGACACCAGCCGCCAGTATAAAACTTATGTCAGTTGGGGATATGCTTTCTCAAATGTTGGCAGATCCAGCCACAAGAGAACTCCTCTGTTACAGAGCAAACCGGGAATCTGTAGCTGGTCAGCTAACCGACATTTTTGATGGTGACAATTACAAGCAGTTGGTGCAGCAGGGCCTGTTCTCCAATCCCGATGATATTGCTATTGGGCTTTATACCGATGGGTTTGTCAATCAAAAGAAAGGCAAAAACTCATATCCCATCATCCATTGCATAATATTCAACCTAGACCCATCCATCAGGTAATTAATTAATTTATTACTATTTATTATTATTATTACATTTTTTTTAAAAAAAAATTACTAATAAAATACTTATATATACCAACAAATACCTTTTGCAACTGGCAATCTTGCCTGGCCCCAAGAAGCCAACTCATTTGGACTCCTTTCTAATACCCATCATCAATGAATTGCGAGATCTTGAGGCACATGGCTTGGTTGTCAAGCACAATGGAGTGGAGCTTTGCAGATCCAAGGTCTATCTTCTGCTTGCTTCTGGCGATATTCCAGCTGTAGCTGATATGGCCCACATTGGTTCCCATACAAGTTTATTTGGTTGCCGTTTTTGTGAGACCAAAGGCAAATGCCCTACTAACAGACGGCATGGCATGTACTTTGATGACATTTCCGCCCGGTTAAGACCTTTGGAAGACTTCAAAGTAGGCAGCCCTGTAAGTATACAAATGTTCAGTTAGCCATCTTTTTTTCATACTAAATAACTGCTTGTAATAGTCGAAGAACATATACCAGCCGAGCATATATACCCAACTCTCAACCTTCTCTGGATCATCATTTTTTGCATTAGATGAACTTCATTTAATTGCAAGAGGGATTGGAAAGCTTGTGTATGACCTGATTACCGTCACCCTCACAAAGGAAA
Organism: Phycomyces blakesleeanus NRRL 1555(-); assembly: GCF_001638985.1. Taxonomy (NCBI): domain Eukaryota; kingdom Fungi; phylum Mucoromycota; class Mucoromycetes; order Mucorales; family Phycomycetaceae; genus Phycomyces; species Phycomyces blakesleeanus. The sequence goes on from NW_017265147.1 coordinate 492,139, forward strand.
CCAAATTTTATTATACCCATCCAGACAATACCCTCAATACCACCGAATACCCTTTTCATATACCAAGAGCAGACCTTGTAACAATCGGAAACTGTATCACCAGCTCACGAAAATATATACCCACCTCATTTCAAGGCAGTTTCGACAACGTATTTGCCAAGATCGATGGTACTCGCGCAGTGGACTGGCTTGACTTTCTCTTATACCTTGTCCCCACTTTGGTCATGCCTTATTTACCAAATAGGGCTGTTAAAACAGCTCTATTATCTCTCATGAAAGGTTGCGCGCTTGCCTTGCAATGGACGTTGACATCAGAATTGCTTGATGAGATGGAGTCGTAAGTTATTATACGTCTCATATATTATCATTACAAATAGCTGATTGTTACCATTTTTTAAATATTAATAATAGATACTTCAAGCACTGGCACTCGTTTTTATACCAACAAGTCCAGAATAATACCCTGTCTCGTAGTGTTTTCCGACCAGTGCAACATTACCTGGTCCATATACCCTATATCATCAAGCAGCAAGGCCCCCTGCGATGCTACTCCACTCGCTCAATGGAGAGAGTAATTGGCGTCTTCTCGAAATTGATAAAGTCCAAATCAAAGGGTGGCTGAAACGCCAGTTTTCTCGTCGAGCGATTTGCGATTCACAATTATACCAGCACGGCAATCAGCATCTGTGATGAAATCAACCTCATTCGGCCAAAGCCATATGGAAGAGAGAGCTACATGGACCTTCCTAATGATCCTAGTGGTGCGCAGTTGTGGGAGCCATTTCATCAGTTTGTTAATTTGAACAATGATTCAGTGGAAGGTGTAGGTGGCCCTAGTGTGAAGGAAGCTTTATTGAAATACTACCGGAGAACAACAGGCTTGACTGGCCACGAGTTTGGTGACTCTGTTGTTGTTGTAGCTGCACGTCTGTGGATGGACTCGACTGTATATTCCTCATGCATGTACCAAAGAAAGAAAAACGAGACCAGCCGTGGCAACCATTACGTGATGTTTACTTGCCCCTATAGAAAGTAAGTATAATATTTTTCGATATACAATCAAAAGTTGCTTACATTCTATTTATTTATTTATTTTAGCAACCGTAATGTAATTGTTCACAGCTGGCTCGTCGGTACAGTACAGTTCTACTTTCAGCATGTAGATTTCTATGGCTTCCCACACTTTCTTGCTTTCGTGGAGGTCATGAAGGAACATGATGCGGCTGGTCATGACTCATCAGTACCTATCGTCAAACAACGGTCACAAAGCACCCATACACTAGGCCACCAAACGCAACCGACTTATGCAGTTATAAGTGTAAATGACATTTGTCATCAAGTTGGTCTGGTCCAATACCCACCGAATGGAAACCAGTTTTATGTAATCGCGCTCTATTATATCTTTAACAACAACATGTGCATTACTAAAGGCAATCTTTTCATTCTGTAATCCTTTTTATTTTTATCTTATTTTTCTATATGCTCTATATCCTTATATCTTTTATATTTTTTATATCATTCTTGTATCTTATATTCTTTTTTTAATTTTCTCTATTTCTTATGTTTTTTTTAATTTCTATATGTCCCATCTTTCTTTTCTTCTTTATATACTCCAGTTTTTTTTCTATTCTCTATACACCTTATGCTTTTCTCTTCATTCCCTATATGCTCTATACGCCATTACGCGATTTAAATAAAATCAAATTGCCAATTCATCAAGATAAAAAGAATATCTAAAAAAAAAAAGAACGTAGTTTAAAAAATAAAAAAATGGCAGTTATGTTACCATTTCGTTCACACATTCCAAAAATTATTAATCTTAATAATTGTTGACATCTTTGATATTCAATAAAACATATATTTCAATACTCAAAGTAGTCATTACAACTTACAAACATTTTTTACAGTATTGAAAATATTGTACAGCAACAAAAAAAGTGTTTTCATGTTACTTTTTTAAATTGCTACGAATGACATTACCATCTTACAACAAACAGCGGAGATTTTATTGGGTTTCGACCAAAAAAATGGCAGTTATGTGCCTACTTTCGGCCCAACTGCCATTCATCCTGCCATAGTGATTGCTATTTGCTATGTGAGTTTATATAGACATTGCGTGTGTATTTAGGATAATGATATGAGTATATCATGTGATGTCTGTTTTCTTATATCATAGATAATATATTGTTAAGTTATTACCCATGCTCTTGTTTGAGTGATTAGTGATGTTGACTAAGGTGTGTGACCTTGTTATTGGTATATTCTTTATTTAATGATAGTGTGAGAAATAATGTATAATTGATACTGGTCGCTTATTCAATATGTCTTTGTCTTATTGTCTGTGCGCTCTATTTGAATCTACAATTATGTTGGATATAACAAATACAATAAGAATGGAAAAGAATAGGTAATTTGACAGGTAAGAATTGGTGACAGACGGGTAGAAAAAATAGGGAGAAGATTAAAATGGAAATTGTGGCAATGACAAAGTCTGAGAAAGACAGAAAAGGGAAAGCAGAGAAACGAAATATATCAAAATTGACAGACAACACTCCAAAGAACAAGAACACTGTATATGAATGAAGAATAATGATAATAATGGACAAAAATAAATAAGATCAAGGATAGAATGATGATTTTATTGATTGAAAAGGTTGTTCCTTTTATAAACAAAAATGTTTGGTTAAAATAATTTTTTGAGGAATAGAAAAGAAAGTCAAGTAAAAATTTTTACTACATATAACTGGTGTTGATAGTAGAAGTAGAATAAAAAATTATAGAGAGAGTAAAATAAAAGTATAGTGTTATATATGAGATAAAAATAAGATATAAAATAAAGCAAGTGCAGATGAGAGTATAGTAAGACTTTGTTTTATTAGAAGAAGTGAAAGAATCAGAAAAGAGATGCTGTTCTATTGCTATCAGTATTGTGCGTTTATATAGACATTGTATTTAGCTTGGTAATGATATGATGATATCATGTAATATCTGTTTCTCTACCATTATCTTCTATGATTTAGTTCTTATGTTTTTAGTGTTATTGACTAGAGTCTTAGTATTTGTCTTAGTATGTTCCTTACGTAATTTTCTTGTATAAGGGAAGGTATATCTTTTTGTATCATTACTAGTTGTTGGTAACTCAATGTACGTATTTATTGAGTGTCTGTACTTTTAATTTAAATCTACAATTATGTTGGATACAACATATAGTAAAAATATAATAATTGAATAAAGATAAAGTAAAAATATAGTGAGGTAGAATAGAAGTAAAGTAATAATATAATAATAATGTAGTAAAGTAAAGTAAAAAATATAATAATAGTATAATAATAGAATCTAATAAAATGTAATAAAAATAGTGTAAAATAAATGTTGGCGATAAAGAAGTGTATAAAATTAGGGGAAAGAAGTATAATGTTTTTAGTGGGTGACAGGTGTTTCTGAGGTGATGATGTAGATGGGCATTTTAATTTTAAGGAACGAGATTATATTAGGGGGTTTGGGTATAGGGGTATCGGGAGCAAGATTTCCCAAGAAATCTGAGGGACCACTCTTGTCCCTCAAGACACATCACTCGGTCGACTCACCATTGACGTCAATGCCCACGAGTCTGGTACCACCTGTCATGGCTCACCGCCAGACCAAACCACTGAAGGAATCCACCGTCCAGTATTCCTCACCAGAAATTTGCCAAACCAAAACTTAGTTACAACACACGTGACACAACAACAAGGCCCGCTTAGCTCAGTTGGTTAGAGCGTGGTGCTAATAACGCCAAGGCCACAGGTTCGACCCCTGTAGTGGGCAATAACGTTAGTGCAATATTTTTTATGCTCAGTGATTTTGATAATGTTGTTCCTGTGTCATTTCTGATCTAGGCTATCTTCCAATTTGTCGTTCCCAATCTGGGTTAGTCTTCCTTTTACTATAACAAAGTCAAAAGGTCAAACCCACTGGGGATCAAGAAGTGTACGTAAAATCAAAAAGAGAATAAAAGATACTTTTTATTGATAGGAATTGAATTGTCTTATATAGTTTTCTAAACTAATACTGCACATTATCTGCAGTAAACTATTATACTCTATTTAATTACAAGAGAAGTTCTTTTACTACGGTTGATGCTCAGAAGATGTTACTGTGGTTAATCTTTACAAGATATTACTGTGGTTTGTTATCTATGAGATATCTTTGACACACAGAACTGCTGCGGTCAATTATCGTGATTTCTCGGATTCATCAAAATAATGTCCGACAAATTCACTGTAATGTCAGAGTTGAGTACTGTTAATTCCCCAAACAGAAAAGAAAGTCACAACTTAAAACATTCTTTGATTTTGATTTTTTTATAAAGACAATTTTAAAAAAAATAACAATTAAAAATAAAGTAAAAAAAGATAGTAGTTGATAATATATAATTGATAATTGATAATAAAAAAAAATAATAAAAAAAATTGTGCTTGTCAAGGTGGATGGGATTGAAAGGGGAAGCCATGTTCTTTCAGCTTGTTATATGCAAACTTCAATGTATCTAAGAACTGGTTCATGTCTTCTGAGATTCCCTTTACTCAGCTATCTTGCTGTCAAGTTCAATATAGTATAATTGATGATACTTCATGATATCAGCTTCTATCTCATCAGAAAGAAGGGAAGTGTCAACTACTGCTTTAGTATTAGTATTAGATACATGGACAGCAGAGGAGGAGAAGGAAAGACTTTGGCGCAAAAAGTAGGAAATGTCTAGCATACAATTGATGAGAAAGATATGCTTGCAAAGCTTGGAAGTATTAGGGCAAGTGCAGTTTTGCAGAAAACTATTCTGTAGCTCAATGTTATATATAGCAAAATCAACTGTGAATGATCTGCAAGTGAATGCAGTATCACTCAATTTCTCAACCATTTCCATAGCAGTATTGCTATCTAACATGTATATATTTCGCCTTTTTTGCTCTTCTTGGCGTGTAAGGCATACTGATTGGAATCTATATAACATCTTGACGTTCTCTTGTCTGTAGTTAAGAGTCAAGACTTTGGCCAGAAGATAAATAAGTCTATCTACTCGAAGAGATCTTGCACGTCCAAGATAGAAAGTCTTCAGCTGATTGTGATAAGACTCTATCAAATTATTTGTGTGAAAGGTTGCAGCCTATTGTTTATATTACATATTAGAAATGGGCTAATAATCAATAAAGTTTCATACCAATCTCCATGCTTTGCACCATAATTCTTTTTTCAGCACCTACATTCTGTTAAAGTACAAAATAAAGTCCTTGTATTTCCCAGATTTCACAAGAAGTTCATTATACAATGTATCATAGGCAACAGAAGTTGTTGTATGCATCATATTACTTAATACAGCACAAACACTGTTATGAGCTATGTTTGAAGCATGTGTTGAGTTTTGCACTTTAACCTATATTATAGTGTTATATGCACTGGGGAATTAGATTTCTACACATATGCGATAGTATGGGAAATTCTGAGTGACAGAATAATTAAATTCTGGAATTTGGCATTTATAGATTCTGTTCGCAATATGTTATGTTACCTGTGAGTTGTCCATATAACTTCTGAACTTATAATGATCCATATAGAGATGTAAGGTTCTTTTAAACTATTTAATCGCAGAGAGAATAATCAAATTATGGCATCTTTTTTTTTTTGGATGTTACATTAAATTAAACTTGATTTGAAACAGAGATTCCAATAAAAAATCTATTTTTGATAGAAAACTGTCTACTGAAATAGTAGAATTCTATTGGATTACTTTACAGAGAAAACTGTCTACTGAAATAATGATATTCTATTGGATCATTTAACAGAAGAAACAGGATTTATGTATACTGTCTTCCGAATCTAAACACTTTTATTGGACAATTATGCACGGCTAAACTATAGGATTCACACATGTCATACTACTGCAATACTTCTTGCACTTCATTTCAAATATTTTTATAGGGATTGTTTTGGAAAAATTGTTTTTATTTAAAAAAAAAGCTTCTTGCTTATAATATGTACGGCTTGACAATATATAGTCTAATCTAATATATAAGCTACTACATAATTAATATAATAACAAACCCTTTCATATATTATAATATATAAATACTTCCAATACAATAGAATCCTAAAAAGAAACGCGTGTTTATGGTATTTCACTAGTAAGAGAAGGCTAAAAACTTATTCAATTATATTAGATTATATAAATATTTATTTTTCTTTAATTTAAATAATATGGTTACTTACCAGTACTTTCGTCAGAACCAGGCATAGTGCACATTGACTGTTGTTCTGAAAGGTTTAATAAAACGCATTAGTAAAGATCATGGAATAAAGTTTGGCTTTATTACTTACCAAAGAAAACCGGTTTTCAAAGACAAGCCATTCAATCAGGTACATAGAAATGTTGGCAGTACTAACAGAGATAGAAAATAAACAAAATTAGATATAAGAATAAAACAAATAAATACATTATTCAGACTTACCGGATAAATTTCTGCTGTTGGTATGTCTTTATGATGAGCTGAGGAGAGAAAAAGAAAATAATTAATAAAGAAGCACATACACAATAACCGCGTTTTACCTTTTTGTTCTTGTCCATTAATCAACATGGCAAAGACTTGTAATACTATCAGCAACCACAATAATAATAAAAGAAAAAACATTAAGAATAAATATAACAGTAGAATAATAAAAACAAATTGCTTACCAGGGTGTGAACTCAAATACATCAACCAGAATAAAAGTAAATAAAGCGGAAAAGGAACAGGAAAAAAAGAAATAAGAAAAAAATAAAAAAAAAGAAGAAAAAAAAGTGGGCTTTCAAACAGAAGGCAGTTTAGATGAGAATTGACTCTAGTAAAATACAATAGTAATAAAATGAATAGTCCGAAATTATATTGTAACACTAAGTTCTATGTTGAATATTAAAGAAGTTGTTCAAGGTTATAAAGGATTTTATAGAAAATAATATATAATCTCTTCCTTTTCTCAGCTATTTCATAAATCTACTTTATATTAACTTATTTTGTATGTATATCTTTGATTAAACAAAAATAAATATATTTCAACCCATACATTTATTTTATTTTAATAATTTATTAATGTATAAAACTTTAATAAAAATACAATAAAGAAAAAATGCCTTCCAATAGCAGCAGAAAAACAGACCGTAAAGGAAAAGGAAAAGCATCTGCAAGTATATCTACATCTGCAAACCGTGTTTTGGCTGGCCGTGTTGGACCTCAAGAAATTGCCCCCAGTTTCTCATCCGCAACTATCCAAGATCAGCAATACGCGGAAATTGTTGAAATGTTTAACAAAGTAAACAACAATATCAACGGTGTCAAGGATGACATTGCTGCTGTCAATAGCAACATGGCAGCCTTTAAAAACAGGATGGGCGTTGTTGTTGACATGTCTGGAAAGACACATACGGCATTTGCAGACTTTGCAACTGCCTATGCCAACAATCAGACTTGTATGGCTAGTCTAGAACCATCTCTGATGCCATCCTATGTCCCCCAGACCTCCCTCAGTGATGCCGAGGTTTCTGTCATTATCTCGGTAATTAATATTAATATATGTTAGTATCAACAACTTATTAAACAACCTGTATTTAGGAAATCTTTGTGGAAAAGTTGTGGGACTGGAAGTTCGAGTCTGACAACCCTGCTCTTGTTGCTGAGAACGAGAGTAAGAAGAAGTGGAACTTGAACGAGAAGATTAACCACCGCGATAACGTAGCTGTTATCAACTACTTGAAGAGCTACATTAGCGCCCAGACTCGTCTAGCTGGTACTCACCCACGGGTGATAAGTGATAAAATAAAGAACAGGTACAAGCACAGTCATCGTACTTTTCACGAGTCTCCTGAGCAGAAGGCCAAGAAAAACAGCAAGGGGAGAGCAAACAGTCGTACTCTTCAGGTTTGTATATACTATATAAAAAATTAATTGATATATTACTATTTTCTCAAGCTACAATCTATATAACCAGATGTCTATCCGACGCAAGTTGACATACATGGACAACTGGGTAGCCATTGATGCTGCAATGGGATATAAGACTGGAAACCCTGTTGAGAAGGCCTATCTCAAACTCTTTCAGAAGGATGCCATGTCTGATGGTGAGTCGGATATTGAGATTGTAGACAATCTTCCACGACGGTGTTTGCATGTGACTTGCCCCACTTGGAGAAGTGAAGAGGTAAATAATATTTAAAATAAATAAATAAGTTTTATAACAAGAAAAATAAAGAACTAATAAAAATAAATACAGTTCAACAGATTGTTGACAATGGTTGATGACATTGATCGTACCTATCACGTGTTAAATGCGGGCGTGGGAACAAAGCCAAGAATGAACAGATATCCAGCAACATTGTTGCCTTGCTCTGTTCCTGCCACTCTGTCCCAGTCATTGCCTCGTTGGGCAATCAACGATGAATAAACATTTTCTTTTTTACTATGTTCTGTTGTAGGGCCAAATAGTAATAATTGAAATTGAATTGATTAAAGGAAATAATAATAATAGAGGATAAATATATAAGTAAGTGTGTGTATGAGAATTAATAGTAAATTTTTTTTGGTAAAGGAATCGCGAGTTTTTTGTTGACATTTTTTGTAGTTTTGTAATCTACTATTGCAACTGTTAGGAGAATCCGATGTACTGGCAGGATGCTTTGAAAATCTTGCTTGTAGAATTCATCCTGTAACAACTCAACTCCTTCTAATTCTCTTGTTTTGTCCGAAGTGGATTTGAACCATTTGACAAATGCAAATACATGCTGACTACTATGGGGATTTCTGTATGTTAGAGAAGAAACAGTTGGCCTAAAATTGTGAACAAAAAGGTACTGAATCTCTCCAACATACGCATGTTCCAACCCAGTTCGTTCAGTGAAATATGCTTGTATGTATGATCCGCGGCCATTCGTGCCAATGCACCCTTTGTAGCTTTGCCCAAGAAGATCAACGGACTTCACCATTTCGATCCAGTCATTGACGAAAGGTGAGTCATCAATTACATCTTTGCAACCTGAGATCTGTGGATTCTTGTACGCAGCTTGATAGTATCCTACAAGACAATCATATTCATGTTTTGGCATAAATGATAATGGTCTTGTTTTCAATGGCAAGGCGGATGGTGGCAGGGGCTCGTTTCCACAAATTATCATTGAAAGATTCTGTGAAGCTTCAAGATATTCGGAAATTGAGAAAGAGTGAGAGAGGTAGGTGTTGGTGTTGGTGTTGGTGTTAGTGTTGGTGTTGGTGTTGGTGTTGTTGTTGTTGGTGGTGAACTTATCAAAAATTTCAAAACATGCAAGTGCATGCATAGGTTTCAGAAGTCGACGCACAAAATCTCCCTTCCACGACTCTTCAATAAACTGTCTCATAAATGTCGATTCGAACCCGTTTCTTCGATTGGTCTTGATATTTTTCAGGACACTATTGTACCTTTCAAAGCTGAAAAGCCAATAGCCATAGACGGGCCCAAAGTCAATCATTGTTTGGCGTAAGTGCAGATGCAGGTGCATGTTGGGAGAGAGAAGGTCCAGGTCGTACAATGTCTCACACCCTTTACAGAATTCTTCTAAGCATTTGTGTCCTTTCTCAATGTCTTCTTCAGAAACACTAGGCTTGGTGAAGTATCTGCATGCGTTAACAAACTCTATCCAGTTCTTGAACTCTGGCAACGGCAACACATCCCTTAGAACCACAGGAGAGTACACAAGGCACCAAGACTTCCACTCATCAGCCTTCATATAGGGAAATCCCTTGGCAATCTTTGTCCCAAGTGACGTGTAATCGGGCGGCAGCACTACCTTCTCAACAGCCTTTTGCATGGCAACGAGTTTTTTATCATCGATTAATCCATCCGCAACCCATCTCTCCAGCATTCTTTTGGCAGTGCCTAAGAAAAGATTGTGCATGGGATCGATGATTGTGCAGCGGACAATGTCAAAGTACTGAAGACGATGCAGTTCGGACCAACGAACACCATGTGCAACTTCAAGACGCTGTCTCTTAGTTGGTTTGGTTGCATTTCTCCAGATCTCTGCATCCTTACGATTGTCATTCTTAGTGCGAAGGAGCCACTTTGAGAAATCAAATCCAGAATAATCAACGGAACTCGTTCCAGCCAACCTCGAAAATTGACGCTTACACTTGTGGCATGCATTTGTACTTGTATGGGATATGAACCCACATACTTTCCTTGCAGCAGGTATATCACAGGCAACCATGAGAAGGGCTGCTCGGATAGAAGTACCATTTGGACATTGGTGAGTCTTAATCTTAATACCTTTGTACAGCTCCATCAACTCATCCACAAGCGGTTTCAGATAGTTATTTATGTCAGAAGTGCTTGCTTCTTTAGGCCCTGGCATTAACCCAACAAGAATCACGTTCTCCTTCTTGAACCGCTCACTGCGTGGAAGATTATTGATTGCAAGATATATGGCACCACAGGAGTAGGTAACACCATCAAATGGCTGAAACCAGTCAATGTTCAGCGTGAGCATGAGTGATTGCTCGGTATCAACAAAAGGTATACCATCTATGTCTACTATCTCATTCCACATCGCACCACCGTACACGTCAAACAAAGTGCTATCCATTTTCGGGCCGCGGTTCCATGAGTTGATCTTGTTTTCAAAATCTGGGCATTGAAAAAACGTCTTTAGGGCTTTCTTGACGGAGTGGAATACATATGTCTTTTTAGGTGCTTTTGATCTGGGACCAGACTTAAACAAACTGTTGCCACACAAGGAGGTTTTACTAAAATTGGGTGATGTACAACACAAAGGGGCGGCTTCATTATCATATATGGCATGGCATTCGCTACATGCAACATACTTCTTGACACCACTTGTCAACGCTTCAAATCCGGCCAAACGTTTGAGGCCAGCAACACTCACTGGAAGGCGGAATGGGTCAAACAAAAACTGCAGTATCTTGTTGATTATGGCAATCAGGATTACAGCACCTTCATCTACGACGTATAGCGAGACAAAAAGAGCAACCGAAATAACAATGAATCGGTGAATCAAATTCAATTCCGAGATTGATTCCAACGAAGAATCTTTAATTTGATTTTTTTTAAAGAACGTTGATTAACTCTCTATTTTCTAGGATATACTATTATCTAAAGCTGTGTACCTACCTTCATCATTGTCCATCTCAACATCGGATTCATCTTCATATTTTTCTTCATAAGTGTCACTTGTATACTGGACATTATCTTCAGGGCCAAACACGCAATCCGTTTCAGAGAAAGGTTGGTTTCTTGTCCGTATATCCAAAATGTCATTTGTGTCATTTAGATCTACAATAGCGGAATGTTAGACCCAAATAAATCAATGTAATAAAATAAGTTTTCTTACTTCTAAGCTCAGAATTCATTTCAACATCTTCCTGTTCAAATTCAAAACTATCTTCCTCTTGATTTACAGGCTCAGAAACAGCACTACTAATTGTATCGCATGTGTCTTCATGGGCTACACATTTATTATTATTAGTGTTATTATTATTATTATTATTATTATTATTATTATTATTATATAAAATAATAAAAAAGGAAATGATATAAAATAAAATAAAATAAAGTAAAGTAAAGCAAATGTATTAACCATACGCGTTTGAACATGTGTAATATCATGATTATCTTTTTCTTGATGACGTTTAAATGTTTTAACAGATACACGATCGAATCCTAGTGTCTTGCTTTTACAGATAGAGCATTGACACTCTTTTCTAACAGTTGGTTTGCGAATAGGAGCCATTTTAAAATGAAAAGAAAGGTTTACAATAGTATTTAATAGTAAAGAAAGAGACTACAAAGAAAACACACTTTTATTTTATTTGAGTTTGATGTTGCATTCTAATGCTACACAGCTGCCAGTAGCCAATAGAGTAGCTTAAAATACTATTCAAATACTTTACTCACAAAAGTGAGCTGAACTACAATTTTACCTATTCTGTCTATCAGAACTTAGGTATACTTTACATATGCGAAATTGATCTGTTTTTGCAGTGATGAGATATACACAATTTTAAATAAATATACTATTTATATGCTTCTTTACATTAACTTCCCATGCTCTTTTAATATGTCAATGACATAACAGGATATTAACACTATTGCCAAAGACTTCTTCAATTGCACTAATTTCGATAGGGCTGCAGTCAATTATTATTCTTTTCATCTTTAATGTAAAGGTGTTCTTTACCCATGTTAACCATTGACTCAAGGTTGAGGTATATTCATGATCAGTTATAAAGAAGCAGACAGGCAATCCCTTATTAGTGATAGGATTTTGCACAGTAATTGTAAACACAAAGCAATCTTCAGGTTCTTTACCAGCTACAGTATTGAATGACTTGCTTGTTTTGTATGTTGAGTCAATGCACCACTCTTCTGAATTCTCCAGAAACTAATACAATAATAAGATGTATAAATAGATGTATAGAATAAAATATAAATAATACATATTATTTATTCCTTTCTGCCACTCAGAAACCCACGAAACAAGGAAGAAAACATTCTTATGAACTGTAAAAAGAGTAGTAATTTCACTTTCATTCAACTCTTGAACCCACAGTTTGACACTTTCATAATGATCCACATGTTTTCTTGAGAGTTTCATTATTTCAGCATTGATAACATTTCTCACATATTGATAATCAATGAGAAGAGAAGAAGGGAAAAAAGAACTATTGCCAGCTTGTTCAAGCTATGTAATTTTAAATAAGGAAAGTGTCTCAAAATATACTACATAATATTTACTTCAAGAAGTCTGTCTTCACTCATTCTAAACATGTTTTTGATGGATTTCCAATCCATGTTTTTGCTGACAAGCCCTTCTACCCATTGTTTTAATTCATCTGGCAATCTTGACGAACTGATTTCTTCAATCTTAAATGGATCATGATTTGGGTGCTGCCAGTTGTATTTGATACAAACAGTATCATCAGTCATGGTATGCTTATAGATACTAGCAGGACAACCAATCTTGATGGACTTGGTTGTTCTGACGCATTTCTGAGCAGGCTGAGAAGTTTTTTTTTGACTTGTGGTTTTCCAGCATGATAACACAAGTAAACTACTGTCTTTACTTTGAGAGGATTTTCAAGAGGCTTCCCAACGAAGACCATGTTCTTCTCATGACTGTAAGATCGATGATAAACCCAATTGTCATGTTTTTTAGCTATATCATTTAACCAATTTGTAAATTCATCTTCAGATGAAAGATCAAAGGAGTCGACAGCTTCTATATAATCTGGAATTATGCAATTGTTGTAATTAGCAGCAATATTAAAGGTTGACATTTTGAGATTTGGTAAAAAAGGTGTGTTTGGAAAAAAAATATTAAGGGGTAAGCGCATAATAAAAGTTTGCCCAAATGAAAAAAATGAAAATAAATGTGTGACTTGCTTTTCTGATTGGGGAATTACTGTCACCAGTCAGAGTTGACATCGGTGTCTAAAATCAGGAATTCCAAGCAATCAGTAATGGTTGGCTTTTTAGGGTAAAAGATCTTGACATTGCCAATTAGTCTCCTGTATATGTTTTAGATGTTTAAGATGGTGAATATACTTGTAGAAGATATTACTAGACATCAAGCATCTAAAACATATTATTGTAGCTATTCTTTTAGCCAGAAATCAAACATCATTTTGTATAAATAGTCAAGAAATATAAGTAATAAAAAGCATCTTTATTCTTATCAAAAAAACTATTCTTAAAACTTGACAATTCCCAGTGGTATTGATTCTGTGACTAAGTTACAAGTGTCAGATAAGAAATACCAGATCGAGACTTGACAGTAAACATAATCGAATTAGTCAAGCTTTTGTCATGCTTAATTTTAGTGATACAAGTTCTAGTGACTTGTTCTTACAAAAAAAGCAGGAATTAGAATGATTATTGATCAGTTTGTAATTTTAGAAATTTGTAATCAACTTATAATAATTTGTAATATTAGAGCATCTGTAGCAGTAGCATTTAAATTCAGTTTTCCCGATTTAAGTGCTTTTTGTAAATGCTTTTTGGAAAAAGTGGTCTGCAGCAGTAGCATTTCCAACAGCATCTAATTCCATGCTCTGTGATTTTTATGATCTTAAGCAATGAAATAGATGCTTAATTTAAAAACTTGCTGAGCATTTAAATTTTCTTATTTCTTTTTCCTTCCACCAAAAATCAAAAAATTAATAAAGTTTTTTTTTAAAAAATGAGCACCCCACCCATTACCAATTCCAATGATGAGTCTAGAATTTCTGACAAAAGTAGTTTTTCTATTCAAAGCAGCTTATATGTGATACTAAAGTAAAGAACTCTGTTCCTGTAACTGATAAAAAAATACTTTTAATACTTATATAAAATAGAAAAGTTTCCTAAAAAAGAAGTTCTCTGTCCAAGAAGACAAACAACTTTGCTGCTCATATTTTTTCGTTGCCTTGGATGCTGTCAGTTGCGTTGAGCAAAAGAGTGAAAATTTTTGGTCAAGAATAAGCTTTTATTATCACGAGTCCTTGGGTAAAGATGCTATTAAGCATGATAAGTGTGCTTTGCCTGCTCGTTGGCATATCATTAACAGGGTAGTCAGTAAATATGCTGGGCTTTTGTCTCAAGTGAGAGGGATGCAATCAAGTGGCTCAAATGAAGAATCAGATGTAAATAATTAATATGTAAACAATATATATGATGATGTACACAGTAGTTAAGTAAAAGTTTAGGAGTCAAAAGCAAAGCAAATGTACTTTGCTGAAACAGGAACAAACTTCAATCTTGTTCATTGTTACAACATCTTGTCCAAGCACCTGAAATGGGAGGCTAGAAAACCAAAGCTCAAGGTGTCACATAAAAAACAGTTTGGAAAGGGCAAGGTGGTAAGCTCTGCCCTCGCTACTGTTGGTGGTGCCAAAGATGAGGAAGAAGATGGAGAAGAAGAAGAAGAAGAAAAAGAAGAAGAAGAGGCTGGATCTCGTCCTATAGGAAGGAAACAAGTGAAGACCCAAGTGGCAGAACAGAAGATGCAGGAAAAGCAGCTCAAAAAGGCTCTCTCTGTGCAAGCTGAGATGATGAAAAAGGGCAAACGATGTGCTGAGTTGATCGAAAAAATGCAATAAATGTTCAGAAGAAGATCAGAGCCTATGAGAACAATACACTGGCTCTGAAAATACATACCTCAGCACTTCAAAGGGTTGAGGACCTCCGTGTCTTGTTCATGAACCCTCTCTCCATTGAAAATCCTAGAGACCGCCAGATGATTATGGACCAGCAACTGAAGATTAGAGAGAGGGGTATATGGGATGAGCCTGCCATCAATAACAATGATAGTAGCAGTGATGTTGTAGTTCTTGACAGCAATTGATTTGCAAAAAATAAAATATAAATATTTAAATGTATTTTTTTTGTTTTTCTCCTTCTCTTTTTTATAGGCTATCCATAAGATCTTGTCTTAACTGAAAGTGTTTCTCCTGGTCCCGAATTTCTAAATGCCTTTGAAGACAACTAGCAAAGCTTCCATTCAGAAGGAAGATCTCCGATCTAGAAAGAAGAGTTGGCATCCTAGTCAAGATATTCTGCATTTCCAACCTTTCTTCTGCCATCACATCTACGTCTATTCATTCAAGTCTCTGCTGTCTCTCATCCTCGACAATCATGTTGTGCAGAATTATATATATATAGTCATGATACTCTTAAGAGTATCATGCTTCCACATTCTTGCAGGTTCTGCAACTATTGCAAAGTGCAACTGCAACACGCCAAACACTTTCTCTACATCTTTCTGTGCTGCTTCTTGCACCTTGGCAAAGTTCTTGAAAAAAGAGAAGTGATTAGTTAAGAGAATTCAGAGTATAGCATATAATTTATTACCTTCTCTTTTGCAGACTGAGAATCATTAAAGCTCTTTACAAAAGCAGCATACGCAGGGTATATACCATCTGTCAGGTAATATCCTATCTTATACTGGTTACCATTGACTGTATATTTAATCACTAGACCTTGTCTACCAGCAAGATCCTCAAAAAGAGGAGATCTTTCTAAGACATTAATGTCATTAACGAGACCAGGCATTCCAAAAAAAGCATGCCATATCCATAAGTCGTAGGAGACAATGACTTCTAACACAATTGTTGCAGTTTTCTCCTTTCTGACATATAATCCATGCCAGGAAGTTGGACAGTTCTTCCATTCCCAGTGCATACAGTCCAGCAAGCCCATCATACCAGGAAACCCTCTGGAATCACCCTCTGCCAGAAGTCTCTCAATGTCATTCTGATTTGGCGATCTCAGGTACTCCTTCCCATAAACTTTCACAACTGCAGAGCAGAAATGCCTCAAATACTACAGAGAGGTTGCCTATGCCATTCTGAACGTTTTGTTTAGAGAATCCACAAGAAGTTCATATGCAAGCTGATGAAGAGCTACAGATACCTTCTGGAAAGAAGAGAATCCAAGGGTGCGGGCTGCATTAGCTTTCTGTATGAAGTAGCTATCATGCTTTTTATACCCTCAACGATACGTTTGAACAAGGTTTTGCTCAGTCTATACCGTCTACAAAACTGTTCTTCATTATAGACCCAGTTTTTGTCAAAGTAGTCTTTGTTCAACTGACAGTCACTGAAAATTCTGTCACGAAATATCAATTTACAGGTCTTCTTTTCCTTTTTCTCATTTGTGCTCAGTTCTGAAAAATGATGCTTCATGGTGTCAATAATGTAGGTTTGAAGCATTGCTGCCATTCCTGCATCGCATTCTTCTTTTTCAAGCATCATAGAATCAAAGTCTTTGTCCAATTTTATAAAATTGAATTTAGAAGCTTAGAAAATTGTAATCAAAAGATAGTAAAGAAAAGAATAAAAAAAAAGTTACTGAAAAAAATGATATATAGCAGTATAATTATTTAAATGCTCATCTTTTAATGCTACTGATTTTTTATTCTTGCTTTTTCGACTGTTTTTAACCTCAGATGTGGCTTATGAGCACTCAATTTAATACTAATTAAAATGCTACTGCTACGAATACTCTTACTAAACACTACTTGAGTGTAGTCAAAGATGAATAATCATTTCAAAAAGTATATAAGATAACCCATAGCAAAATAATAAAAATCATTTTTTTATCCTCTCTCTTATTTGCTTACTCCTGTGTTATTAAAGCTTGACCAATTTGGCTATGTTTACAGTGAATTGGAAGATAGCCTAGATCAGGAATGATACTTTAATATGTCAGAGTTGACATTGTGAATAAAAATCCTTAAGTCAGGTATCTAATTGGTTATTTTTTTAACATATACCCTCAATGTTATACCAATTGGTTCCCCTTTTTATTAACCAAGACATATTATATTGCCTTTCATAAATGTAAAACCAATATGTCTTGGATAAAATAATTAGATTAGATAGTTTCACTTTTAAGAAATCTGTATAAATACTCCAATATTTATATCAATAAAAAGCATTTAATTCTCTATATTCCTATCTGTTCCTATTTATTCACAACGTCCTAGTTGGTGGTGATCTATTATCAAAACCTATACAAGTTAAAATAATAGAAAGATATACCCAGTTGAGACTTGACAAATAACATAGGAGTAAGCAAATAAGAGAGAGGATAAAAATGATTTTTATTATTTTGCTATGGGTTATCTTATATACTTTTTGAAATGATTATTCATCTTTGACTACACTCAAGTAGTGTCTAGTAATATTAAAAATTATTATAAGTTGATTACAAATTTCTAAAATTATAAACTGATGAATAATCATTCTAATTCCTGCTTCTTTTGTAAGAACAAGTTACTAGAACTTGTATTACCAAAATTAAGCACAACATCACCCCCTTCCAAAACTGTTGATAGTTCTCAATCAACCAAAATAGAGTCCAAGAGAGAAAACGCCAAAGGAGAGATGGAATCAAGAGTGTTATCATGGTGCATTTGGGCACGGGTGTTATATTTTTAGAAAAAGAAAGAAAAACAAAGTGCAGACGAAAAGTATGGTGAGACTTTGTTTATTGATGAAAAGAGAGATGATCTTCTATTGCTATTTGCTATGTGAGTTTATATAGACATTGTGTGTGTATTTAAGATAATGATATGAGTATATCATGTGATGTCTGTTTTCTTATATCATAGATAATATATTGTTAAGTTATTACCCACGCTCTTGTTTAAGTGATTAGTGATGTTGACTAAGGTGTGTGATCTTGTTATTGGTATATTCTTTATTTCATGATAGTGTGAGAAATAATGTATAATTGATACTGGTTGCTTATTCAATATGTCTTTGTGTTATTGTCTGTGTGCTCTATTTGAACGTATGATTATATTGGATACAGCAACAGGAAATGGTGGGGTGATACCAAGTCTTGTTAAAATCGTCAGATTTTGCAATTTTCAGTCTAGGGTGCACCTTTTTTATAATCGACAATTTTTATATGTAAAATTAGAAAACCATAAGGCTTTATGGGATCTTAATTTTTTTGAATTTTGTTACCACTGAGTCGTTTGCTTTACTATTTACAAGATCTCTGCAGTAAGACTTCTTTTATTTCTCTGCAAAAAAAAACTTTAAGCAAGATAATGTTTCGATATTTAAGTAGGGAGTCTCAAAAAATGTCCTCATTTTCTGGCCAATAATAATGATACCTGGGTTTTAATTTGATATTTGCGTAACATATAATGTATCTTTTTATAGTGTGTATTTTTTATTAATAAAACTAGAAAGCCAAAAGGCTTTCTGGAATCTTAATATTCTTGAGTTCTGTTTGCTTTAATATACTCTTAATGCTATTTAGAAACTCTTTGTGGTGAGACATCTACTACTTTTCTGCAAAAATATTTTTTTAAACAAGGTAACATCTCAGTGTTTAAGCAGTGTGGCCAAAATGATGGCTTCATTTTTCAACCAATAATATAACCAACTGAGTTCTTTATCAACTTACATAATGTAAAACGTTACTAAATAAGACAATCTATTTTAAAAAAAACAATTTGTTCCTGATAAAAACACAATCGACAATGTCAACAATCAATTCTAAAATGAGAGCTTTATCTCAAAAAGCTGCTGCTAAAAGACTTTCTCACTCTCAGAGCAAAAGTGTAGAGTTAGTTAGAAAGGAAGTTGATCCTACCTCTGAGATTTTGGAATCTTCTGGCAGTGATGTCAAAAATCTCGGACTTTCTTGGACCAAAAAAGCTGAAGATGCTCTCAATGGAAAATACAGTTGCAATCATTTATCATACTTATCTCGACATGTTTGTAGACTGAAAAAGGCAGAAAGAGAAGCAGCAAAAGGAAGTGCTAGAGTTGACTCCTTTTTTTTTGCCTATCACAAACTCTTCTTCTGCTGAGACAGAAATTGAATTGGATGAAGAAAGTGATAGTGCAGATGAAGTCGAGTCAAAGGAAGAGTTCAAAAGCAGAGTAAAAGATGCAATCATTGACTTGTCAAAGTTCGCAGTATCTGTCATCAGTTTGACTTCAGAGCAGCAAAAACTTGGTGTAGCAGAGATAGGAAAGTACAAAGAAGCATATCATTACTTATATGCTTTGATCAATATGGACATGAAGAAAATGACAGCTTCTAAGTTTGTAAGCGACATTGTATACAAGCAAAAATCTGCTTGGTACAGAGCCCATAAGATTTGCCAACATGCAAAGAAGTATTTGGAGACTAGACGAATCAGTCTTGGTACACAAGGCAAGCATGCCAAACGTGTCTCTGTTCTTGATAATGAAGACATCAAGTAGCAAATACTCGAATGGTTCAGAGGTTAGCCAAGAGCTAAAAGAAGTATTGCTGGACTTTCAGTTCACTTGAAAGAAGTCATTCTGCCTAAGGCCATTGGTAGCAGCTTACTATCAGATGAGTTAGAGATCAAAAATAGTGCAATTAAGCCATTGTCTACAGATTGTCTAAGACGAAAGCTGATATCTTGAGGATTTCATTTTAATCATTTAGGTAGGCAAATATAGAAAACCAGAGTGTGGTTTTCTCTATAAAAATAGAATGTCACATTAATATAACTCATGTTTATTTTACAGGAAAAGTTGTATACTTTGATGGGCATAAACGCAAGGATGTGCTTTCTTATAGAAATACATGGAGCAAACGCATAATGGAATACTATCAATACTCTGAGAAAAATGACAATGTTACACCTTCTCTTGTGTCATATTCTCAATTGCCAGAAGGTGTCAAACAGCATGTATTTGTCACACATGACAAAAGTACATTCTATGCTAATGACTATCAAAAGTACGCCTGGGTGGAAGATGGTGAAAGTTATTGTTTGCCAAAGTCTGAGAGTAGATCAATAATGATCTTCGGGTTCCAATGCCCTTGTCATGGAACAATGAGAGAATATGTAAGAGACCAGTACAAAACTTTGCAAGTGGTATTTTATCCTGGAGCTCAATATGAAGGCTATTGGAAAAGTAGTCATATGTGCGTCCAGCTTACAGATATAATACCTCTTTTCAATGCCATACACCCAAATGCAGTAGCTGTCTTTCTTTTTGATCAAGGCAGCCATCATAAAACCTATCCTGAAGACGCTCTTTTGGCACAAAATATGAACTTGTGTGCAATTGAAGTAAAAGACAGTGACTCAGGCCAGGGAAAATTTCGTGACAGCTCATTTTATGTCAGAAAGCAATACGACTATGCAGAACAGTAAAAAGTTTTTTTTTCAAAAAAAGAGTAATGAAGAAAAACTTAAAGAATATGAAGTAATTGAGTCTTGGCTTTATAAAGTAAGTGATTTATATACAATCCTATCCAAATAAAAACATAATTTATACAATTACAATAAGGGATCACTTTATGCTAAAAAACGTGTCTATAAACTATTCATACTTAGAATAAAAAATACAAAAAATATTTCATTGGCCTTTGCGGCATATTACAGCAACGTTCTATGTATATAAACGAAGCAGAGAGATACTCTTTAAAAAGTTCTTGCAATAATGTCATGACAGCTGATTCTAGATGTTGTGCAATTTATATTATGGAGAGACAACCAGACTTTGCCAACCAAAAATCAGCACTCAAAGAAATAGTTGAAGGCAGTGGACACAAATTTGAACTGTATCCAAAATATCACTGTGAATGTAATTGGATCAAAAGATACTGGGGAGCAGCCAAGAAAGAAGCACAACGTGAATGTGATTATTCTTTTCAATCATTGAATAGAAAAATCAATTCATTTCTGGATAGTGTTTGCCTACCAGAAGATGATGTCCCTGAAAAGATTCGAAGATACTTCCACAAAAGTTTTGCCTACATTAATGCCTACAGTCTTGGTCATGATACTGAACATGCATTTGAAATCGTGAAACAATTCTCAAAGCTTCACAAATCTCATTATAAGCTGAGATTAAATCAATAAATATCACATCTCTGACTTTAAAAATACTATTTTGGAATCGGTACTTAAATTCCAAAAATGTTCTCTTTTCAAAAATTGTCTATTATAAAAAAGGTGCACCCTATCAGCATGAACTCAGGATTAATAGGGGACGCCTTCCATAGTAGTGATTTTATAAATATTGGTTTCAGTGTTTTTATTGACAACAATGTAAGGTCCCATCCAGTTGTATTCTAGACCAAATTTATTCTCATGACGAAGTAGTAAGTGTTCACCAATAGAAAATTGATGTGGCTTCATAATCGAATCCCAACAATCCTTGTCTTGTTGATGCAAAAAAGGAATAGAACTGTCAGCCAAAACTTGGGGATCATTGGGAAGTGCAGAATCAAGAGACAGTCTCAAGAAATCATCAGGCAATCGTGGTTCATGGCCATATGTCAAGAAAAATGGACTAAAACCAGTGGTACAATGCTTACGAATTTGACAAGCCAACAATGCAGAGTCCAGATACTCGTCCCAGCAATGAATAGCTTCATTTACATACTTGCATAACATCTGCTTAAGGATACCATTAAGGCGTTCACATTTACCATTTGTTCGTGGGTAGAAAGCAGAAGTTAACTTATGGTGCAGCTTGATTTTCTTGATATAATAACTGAGGATCTGAGACATGAAATTTGGATCACGATCAGTTAGAATTTTGTTAGGATAACCAAAACGCATCACAAATTCTTCATATAAAAATGTGGCAATAGCTTCACCAGTAGCATCAGAGACAGCACAAGCAATTGGCCAGTTTGTAGCATAATCAACAGCAACAAAAATCAAACGGTTACTATGTGTAGAGGTCAGTAATTCACCAATAAAATCTAGATGCCAATGAGAGAACACAGAAGGCACATCTAGGGGTATCATTGGAGTATAGTAAATATTTCGCTTGGCATTCAAGGCTAACTGGCACTCTGGACACTTGGTAAGCCATTCTTAAATTTGACTTCTCATACCAGGCCACCAACAACATTTCTTCATTAAGTCATATACTGTGGTTTCTCCAGCATGTCCAAACCCAGTGTGAAAGCTATTGACCAAATCAGTGCACTTGGAGAACAAGGCAAATCTTATTTCTTGAACAGTGGCACCAATCTTTACAAGTCTAAATACCTTTTGGTCACAAACCACAAAGTTTTTGCACGGATTTGTGAGGAAATCCTTAATATCTTCCAGCCAGTCATTTTTGGGGCAAGTATAAAACTTTGGCCAGTTGGCAGTGTCAGATGTAGGCATAGCATATAGATAATTGGGCTCCATTGCTTCCACATCTGATACATTGCACTCTGGACCATCTAGTTGGGAAAGAACATCTGGGACACCATTTTCTTTTTCAGGCTTATACTGTATTATAGGGTCATACAATTCAAACTTGGAAATCCACTGCACTAGTCTTGCAGTAGGCTTTACTTGACTTTGGAAATATTTAAGTGGAAGATGGTCTTGTGGTGATCCAGACACTTGGTTGTTGGATTTATTACATCTAAGAACATATTCCTATTATTATAGTAAAACAGCTATCATTACAAGAACAAATGAATAATTTATTTATTTTACTTATGGTAAATCAATAAGACCAATAATTAATTACAGTAAGTACTGTAATTATGACAGCTCAGTAAGCACTGAGTTAATATGAGGACACTGCAATTAGATTAAATTATAAACATAGCAGTACCAGCTCTCTAATATCTAAATGAACTCAGACTTAAGAAATTAAGATGTGACTGACAAAGCAGATCGTGTTTTGATATAAAAAGGACAACTTTGTATTCTTTAATAAAGACAACCTATATACAGTCTCAAAGTATTTTTATATACGTCTCAATCTTTTTACTGTTGATTTTATTCTATAAAACTTCACAGGTCTGTAAACACAGTAAATGGCTTTCTCTCAATCATGCAACGCCATGTGCGTAGTGCATGCAAGATTCCAAGTAGCTCACATTTTTGGGCAGGGTATGATCTTTTGGCACTAGATAATTTCTTTGATTCGTAGGCTAGGGGCTTCCAGACTCCTTTTTCATCTTCTTGTAGCAACATGGCACCAACACTAAAATCCGATGCATCAGTTTCAATGCAAAAACTTTTTTTCAATTCAGGGGCCAAGAGGATGGGAGCAGAACTGAGTTTCTTTTTCAGTATATCAAAACTAGTCTGGCAAACCTCTGTCCATACGATCGGGCATCTTTTTGGACCAGCATCTTTTGTTAAATCAGTTAATAGAGAGGCAATTCCAGCAAACCCAGGTAGGAATCGACAGTAATGTTGAGCAAATCCAATAAACTGCCTAACCTCTGGAACATTTGTTGGCGGGCTCCAGTCTTGTATTGTCTTGATTTTTTCAGAAGAGGGAAGGATGCCTTTGGCAGAAACTTGGAAGCCTGGAAAAGTAAGTTCATTCTTGTTGAATTTGCACTTCTTCTGGCTTGCAATTAACTTGGCATCTCTCAGGCGGTTTAGTATATGATGAACGTGTTTTTTGTGATCTTCTCATGTCTTGCTAAAAATAAGGATATCATCCAGATAGACCAATGCAAATTCAGTGAGGCAATCTCCAAGAACATTGTTCATCAATTGTTGAAAAGTAGGCAGGGCATTAGTCAAATCAAAAGGAAGTACCAGAAACTTGTATTGCCTGTATCTTGTATTGAAAGTGTTTTTTGGGACATCAGATTGCTGTATGCGGACTTGATGGCAACCACTATGTAGATCTAAGCTTGTGAAATAGTTGGCGTCTTTAAGACATTCCAGGCATTTGTCAATTCGCAGCAGCAGATGATTGTTTCTGATAGTAATCTTGTTTAATGCTCTGTAGTCAATGCACATACACATCTCTCCGTTCTTTTTCTTTACAAACAAAATTGGTGCACCCCATGGTAATGAGCTTGAGCAGATCAGACCAAGGTCAAGTAGTTCTTTTAATTGCTTTTTTAATTCGTCCTGTTCATGTGGACTCATTGTGAATGGTAATTTGTTTGTTGGGTACGCATCCCCAGTATTGATTACATGTTTCACATCTCAATCTAGAGGTAAATCAGATAAGCTATCTTGGGAAACATTGCTTAATTCCTTGACAAGGTTGTCCTATTGAGAATCGTTGTTTTTTTTTATTCATTTCACCCTTGATGTATAAAAAATAGCATGCAGTCTCCACCTTCCCAACGAGTTTCTGTGCTTGCTTAGCAGAAATCGAATAGTTAAGTTGCAGTTTCATTTTCAGAGAGCCTTGTAGGTGGAGGACGAATTCTACACCATCACAATTTAAGTACCAGTTATCAGATTGCCAGTTGAGAATAGGTTTTGCCTGCTATAACCATGCTTGGCCAAGAATGAGATCAAATTTTGTAGGAAAAACATAGACATCAACTGTATCAATATAGCTATTGAAAAATAATGAAAGAGTAGCCTTTTGATTGATATTAATAGTATGACCACTGATGGTTTTAACAGGACGGCCATAGATACTGATGAGGGTTTGGGCTGATTGTGCGACTTGGGGGAACACACAATTTGCACTTGCACTACTGTTGATGGAATTACTTTTTTATTCCCTTTGAGTTTTAATTCTTTTGGGGGAGGTCCACTATTTTTTTCCTTGATGAGATTGAATTGAACATAGCTTTGTGGCTTTTACAAACAGTGCTTTTGAAGAGTGGCTTTTATTAAAACATTTTTTTATTTTTTTTTCTCTTGCTCCCCTTTATTTTGAATACAAATATTATATCATAAACACAAGTTTCACAATGTCCAACACTACCTACAACCTGTCCAATATGCAGAATGCATTGGTCGACTCGCCTTTTAGAGAAATAAAAATGCTTCCATTAAAAACAATAGTGTCAGTTAGAGCCAGTGAATGGCAGGAATGTCTCGATCTCATTCACAAACTTTGTTCAACAAAGTGGGTAAAGAAAAGAGATTTGTGTATCTCAAACGATTTGGTGTTTTCAGAGACAAGATGATATCATTGTGGAGGCAAATATGAAACAAAGCGTACTCACTGTTTAGCACAAAAGGATTCGAAGCGTTGTGGATGTTCTGCTTTTCTTCACATTAAGCAATATGTCAGCTCAGATGTTGTTACTTTTTGCATGTCAGCAGATTATACAAATCATGTTCCTGGAAACAAATCAGACCTTAGAACTTTGCCTTTGTCTTCTAAAGCTATCAAAATGATTGAGAATCTTCTTAAAGGAGGAAGCAATTGTAGAAATACTAGAATTTCTGTTCTAAACCGGATTGAGGAATGGGGTGTAAGTATTAGAAAGCCCAACTATGAAGATGTGTATAACAGAATGAAAAAGATGTGTGATTAAATATTAAGAAAGTCTTTAAACAAGTGTTAAATAAAAATATAGTTGAAGAATCTGTTATACATGTTTCATTCAGATGAAGACAGATCTCTAGCAATCTGGATGAATGAAAGGTTGCCCTCCCAAAATTACTGTATCTTCACTGCCCAGCTATTATCCTTTAATGCCTCTTTGTTGCCTTTTGCATTTGGATTTCAATCACCCTCCCAAATTGCACTCATGACAATTTCCAAGTCAGTTTGCATTGATGCTACTCATGGAATCTCTGCAAGAAGTATGGAAGTTCTTTACTCAATCGTCACACACCATCCGGAAACAGGCAAAGACATGCCAATAACATACATGATCACAAATGATCATAGTGCCACCCCTATAGATCAATGGCTGGTACACCTCTACACAAATAGTGGATTTACATCTACAAACATTGCCATTGATTGTAGCATAGCTGAGATCAATGCTATCACAGCAGTGCTGCCTCAAGCTGCAATCCACTTTTGCAACTTTCATGTTCTTTGTGCCTGGCAGCAAAATCATGACAGCAAAGTGAAGTTAGATGCGTCATACACATCAGAGCAGCTTGGAAAGTACAAGCAAGATTTAAAGAATGATCTGAAAGATATTCTTGTTGAATCTGATGAGGAGATGTTCCTGGAGAAAATTGACTACTTTACAGAACGTATTCAGAGTCAAAATCAATTTCTCTAGTATTTTGAACAAAGGTGGGCAGGAACAATGGAGTTGTTGAGAAGATGGGAAAGACTGTACATACAGCCCAGCCATCTACAATACCTGACCAACAATTATATTGAACCATGGCACAATCAGCTCAAGACGATATATATGAATCGTGCGTGTGTTAGAAGACTAGACCGTTTGGTTTTCATTTTGACAGATGATATTGAATTTTTCTACAGTGAAGAAGTGGAAAGAATTCACATCAACAATGGAAGAATGGGGCCAGTTGAGAACAAGCTATCTTGGCACTCTTATGCAGCCTCCCAGATTCAAGAGGATATACTCCCTACTATGATCATCAGCCCGTCTGATGAGATTAGAAACAGTATGGATGACTCTGATGGGAAGTGGAAGATCAAGTCGTTCATATCGGAAGATTTGTAGTATAGTGTGCTTGTAATCAATAACTTGATTCAAACATGCTCTTGCCCAAGCTTTTTGGGATTTCTGAAGGTTTATGGGCTTTTAAAGCTCCAAATTCAAACTCCACCCTTTGCTTACAGTGTCATAAAGCAATCTATAGATCACCAGTTCAATTCTCACAAGAGACATATCAATATTTAGTGAAATATAACATATTTAAATCATTATTATTAATTATTTTAATGTTTGTTTTCTCTATCAATTTGTGACTTCAAGTGACGTTCATATACTTAAAACAATGCCGTGAATGTAAGCTATATAGATTCAATTTAAGCATCACATAATGTCACAAATTGATAGAGAAAATGTAATTATAAAGTTTCTAGTATCTATTTTAAGTGTTATAATCTTATAAATAATAGTTTGTGTGGTTTAGTCACGTGCCACGTCACAGAAAAGTTTTTTTGGTGGCTTTTATTTTGTTTAAATATTATATTTATTTGTTTTTTTTTGCTTTCTTTTCTTTTATTTCTACTTTATTTATTTTGAAATGAATAATTAATCTTTTTTATCAGTTCGTCTATTATCTATTCCTCCTTTGAGCTATGTTATGGCGTTAACATATACATCTGAATTTGCAAAACAGTAAGTAAAAAAGCTATTTTTAATTATTATATATTAATATTTAATATATATAAAGATATTTGATTGCACAGAGTGCTTTATATCCACAAAATCATATTATTTTTACTTGTTCTGGTGGCAGTTCTATGGACTATATATTTGAAAAAGACAGAGGCTACAGTTACAGATGCAGTGGAGTAAATAACATGGGAGCAACATGTTGTAAAAGAGAAAGAAAATCTGAAAGATTGGATTCTTTCTTTGCACAAAGACATCTTTCCTATAATGTTGTTATGCAAGGAATATATTACTGGTTAAACTGGATTCCTAGAATGACAATGGGAGTTATGCTTGGTGTTTCTCCAGAAACTATAAGACATCTCATTGCTAGTATTCACCAATTGATTCAAATGGATTTAACAAACAATGATATGAGAATTAGTAAGTTTATAAGAGTTAACTATATACAGATATATTAAATATTTTTATAGGAGGTATTGATGCCAATGGTCAATCCATTATTGTTGAAATTGATGAAAGCAAATTTGGAAAGAGGAAATATCACCAAGGACATCGAGTAGAAGGTGTTTGGGTTCTGAGGGTATTGAGAAAACAGCAGAACGAAAAACATTTTTGCTGACAGTTCCTCAGAGAGATGCTGCAACTCTACTTCAAGTGATAAAGAAGCATGTAAAGCCCAATAGCATTATTCACACAGATTGCTGGGCTGCATATGGGGGATTGACATCAGTGGTTGATATGAACTATACTCATAGAACAGTCAATCACAATGTTGAGTATGTTACATCTGATGGTATTCATACCAATACTATAGAAGGTAAAATACTATATAAGATAAAAATATTTTATTAACTTTTATGACATAAGTCTGTGGAATGGAATAAAAATGAACTGCAAGGCCAGTGTTGTATCCAACATAATCGTAGATTCAAATAGAGTGCACAGACAATAAGACAAAGACATATTGAATAAGTGACCAGTATCAATTATACATTATTTCTCACACTATCATTAAATAAAGAATATAACGATAACAAGGTCACACACCTTAGTCAACATCACTAATCACTCAAAAAAGAGCGTGGGTAATAACTTAACAATATATTATCTATGATATAAGAAAACAGACATCACATGATATACTCATATCATTATCCTAAATACACATGCAATGTCTATATAAACTCACATAGCAAATAGCAATAGAAGATCATCTTTCTTTTTATCAATAAACAAAGTCTCAACATACTTCTTGTCTGCACTTTGTTTTTCTTTCTTTTCTAAAAATATAACATTTTTTACAGTGAACTCTTATCACAATCAAAACATGTCTTCTGAAAACCAGTCTCCCGCCCCCAGTGTTCAGAGCAGCCTCAACACAAGTGAAATTGCAAGCAATGAACAGGTCAACAAGTCCATGTTGGCTATTACCAGACTTAGGGATCTCCTGGCTGCTGCTTCCATAGCCCTAGCCAATGTCATTGAACAAAACCAGCCTGAGGACACCAAGAATCAAATAAGGCTGACAATTGCGGCCACAGAAGGCGATCTGGCTATCCTCATGCCAGCACACACCCATTTGCTTCGTTCTGGTTCTGCCCGCACTGAGCAAGTTGCTCCCCAATCCCATGTTGTACCTCGTGAGCTACCAGTTCTTCAGTGGCAAGGAAACGAGTAGGACAGCACCCAGAAGGTCTACTCGTCCATTGAAGAGTGCCTGGACAAATTTGAGGATGTGCTCCACTCATACAGTCTGAACCTTAATGTGGACTGGCACTGTCTACTCCCCATTGTTCTGTTAAGAGAACAGCTTTCCTGGTATGACAACTACCTTTGTAGTTCCCCCGAGCTTTCCTGGTCCTTTGTCCGCGACGCCTTTATCAAGGTATATGGAATCAACAACCTTGAGCATCAAGTACAGCTCACACATGAGCTGATGCTCATGAGAATGAGCCCTACAGAAACTGTCAGCAACTACACAGACTGTTACCAAAGGGTTCGTTGGGAAGCTGACGTGGCAGACAACATACAGGCAGCCATTGCATACACTGCCACACTTCTGCCTGAGCTGGCAAGACAAGTCTCCTTGCTACAAGTCAACATGCCCAGGAAAAAACGGGACACCATTGACAAGGCTGCTTCTCTGGCCCAGTTCATCTATAGCAAGGTCTTTCTGATGAGCTTGCACAACGACCCTGTGCCCAAAGGCCGCCATCTCAGCCCAGAACAGACGACCCGCATGTCTGCTGCCACCTCTTCTGCCCGCTCCCCTGGTTCTTCCCATGAAGCCACACAGAGCCGTGAGCACTCTTCCAGCAAGAGGTGCTCGCTCCATGGCAAGGGCAGCCATGACTCCAAAGACTGCCACATCCTCAAGAACGCACTGGCAGCAAAAGGGGGCAATTGGGTTGAAAAAGCCCCCTACATCAACAAGTACGTTGGTTCTGCTCCTTGCCGTTGGTGTGGTGAAGTTTGGTCCCACAAACTTTGCTGTTCTTCCATTGCTGGTTCCTTCAGCTCTTCCAGTTCTGCGTCTGGCTCTCTCAGGGGCTCTGCTCCCCACTTCACCATCCGTTTTGCCCACACTGTCTCTGACAACAGTTCTCCCTCAGATGTCAGCACATCTGAGGACGATCAGTCCATGCACATGAACTTTGAACAGTGCTCCCCATGTAAGTACATGGGCACTCACGTAGATCTCAGTAAACAGTCTACTCACTCCTATCTCATTCCTATTTCTTTAGAAAAGGAAAAACTACAGGCACTGGTAGACACTGGGGCCACCATCAGCTCTGTCAACACCAAGCTCTGTAGCAAGTTTGGGTGGTCAATAATTCCTCGCAAAGAGAAAATTGTGTTGGCCACTAGTAATGCTATAGCTCATAGACTAGGAGTAACAAAACCAATAAAAGTTTTTTTATAACAACAAACACATTATACATTCTTTTGAAGTTTTGGATCTTGCTGAGAATAAAGATGTTAGTATTGGTACAGATTTAATGCCAAGCCTTGGTATTCATTTACTGGGACTAGCAGAGAGTTGGTACGGTTCTAATACACCTCAGACCCCTACACCCATAGCTGAAATAGAAAAGCTCAATAATTCACCAGCTGGTACACCTACTGAACATTCTCAATTCATAAAGGCTCTACTACCCTTTATTAAAGCCAATGAAGCCATACCCATCACTTCATTTTGTACAGTTAAGGAATCTATTGTATGACTACCAATGCCCCCAGGTCAAGTAGTTTATAGACGAAATGTCCTATTGCTGTACAACTTGTTCCACTGATGGCCAAACATATAAACCAATGGCTTACTGATGGCACCATACAAAGGGCACCCATCAATACTAAGTGGAACAGCCCACTTACATTCGCTCCTAAAAAAGATGAGTTTGGTAATCCCACAGGCAAGCGTCCTTGCTTAGATCCCAGAGCTATCAACACTCTGCTACCTGACAACAGATTCCCTCTGCCACTCATCTCTGAACTCTTTCACAGACTACAGGGTGCAACAATCTTCACTACGCTAGACCTCAAGAGTGCCTTTCATCGATTCAAAATTCATGAAGACGATAGACACAAGACTACATTCACATTTGAAGGCAATCAGTATATGTTTCGAGGATGTCCCTTTGGTCTCAAGCCATTGTCGTCCAAGTTTCAGTGAGTAGTCAATTTGATTTATCACGATACTCCATATGTCACTGCATTTGTCAACAATATCGTAGTTTTTTCCACTAACATGTCTGACCATGTTAAACACATTCAAATGGCTATTCAAAAGCTCACAGATGTCAATCTCATTCTCAATCTGCAGAAATGTCACTTTGCACAAACTTCCGTATCATTACTGGGTTTTACTGTAAGCACTAGAGGTATTGATCTTGATGCTCGCAAGGTTCACAATGCTACCATGTGGCCACAACCCAAGCCTGGCAAAGACATT
This sequence comes from Phycomyces blakesleeanus NRRL 1555(-), assembly GCF_001638985.1. NCBI lineage: Eukaryota > Fungi > Mucoromycota > Mucoromycetes > Mucorales > Phycomycetaceae > Phycomyces > Phycomyces blakesleeanus. Next base: position 523,583 of record NW_017265147.1, read on the forward strand.
CAACACTTTATGGGTCTCGTCAACTATTTTCGTGAGCACATTCCCAACTTGTCACAACTGTCTTCTCCTCTGGACAAACTACGCAATGCTGACTCACTACACGGGTTATGGACAGAAGAACAAACACAAGCTTTTTCCAAGCTCAAAATTGCACTTACACACGCACCAGTCCTAAGCCACTCTGACACAGCCCAACCTGTGGTGATCCAGACACTCAGATGTTGGATTTATCACATATAAGAACATATTCATATTGGGATAGCATAGTAGCTATCATCTTGTCAGTATAAAATATATATAAACGATTAAGTAATCAGCCCAATAATTATTACAGTTAGTACTGTAGATAATATCTTAAAGATTGTTAAGATAATTATATCATACTGCCAGGTAAACTGTGTCAGATCGATATGGAGCTAATTTAGTAGGAAGTCCTAAAGCTCTAGTATAAAAGAGAAAAGAATAGCTAAGAGCTAAAGAAGTACGATTTATGACTTGATGTCATAATTGTAACACCGACACTAGTTAAGCAGTAAATACACTCTAATAACCAAATATAGTAAAGGAAGAAAGCCTTAAGAAACTAAGACGTAATGACAAGAGCAGATTGTGTTTTCTTATAAAAAGGGACACTTTTTATTTATGAATAAAAAACTGATATACAGTCTCAAAGTATTTCTATACGTCTCTATTCTCAAATATTTTATTTTTCTATTGTTTCGTACCTGAAATACCACACAACCATTTCTGGTTGCCACAGACGTCTCCAACACAGATATTGGCGCCGTGCTCTATCAGATCATAGACAACCAATATTGCTATATTGGTTTTATGGCACGGTCACTTTCCAAATCTGAATGCAACTATCCTGTCACCAAACGCGAACTTTTGGGCATCATTTATGCTTTGACTAAATTCTATAAGTTCTTGTGGGGTAACAAGTTCACGTTGTACACAGATCACAAGGCTCTCACGTACCTTCACATGCAAGAAATTGCCAACCCTATAATAATAAACTGGCTTGATGTACTCTGCGACTATACTTATGACATAGTCCACCACCCTGGCATTGACAATATATTGCCAGATGTTTTATCGCGCCTTTTCACCTCGGAAAAACCGCTGGGTGAGGGTAAAACTGTAGAAATCTCTATGAATCATCCAACAAAGAACACACAAAATACACATGCTATCCAACGCATGCACAACACAGGGGATATGATAACACCACCTATCAAAGACAGACAGCATCTACTCAACCAAGCACATCTACTCAGCCACTTTGGTACAGACGCTATTGTCAATGCTATATATAGTGATGGACTACACTGGACTAATCTCAAGCAAGAGGCAACAGAAACAGTAAAGCACTGCTTGAAATGCCAACGGTTCAATGTCTCAAAACACGGCTATCATCCGCTGAATCCTATTACAGCCAGTCAACCAGGTGAACACTGGGCCATAGACTTAGCTGGCCCATACACCACCTCGCGCAATGGTAATCATTACATGCTAGTAATGGTTGACATCTTTTCCCAATTCTGCATACTCCGCGCAATTTCAGATAAGACATCTTTAACAATTGCAAAACAACTCATTCAAATCTTTTGCGACTTTGGCCTACCCAAGGTTTTACAGTCAGATAATGGTACCGAGTTTGTCAACGAACTCGTCAAGACTTTCACAAATACAGCAGGAATTGATCATTGGCTTGTAACACCCTATCATCCGCGAGCAAATGGAGTTGCTGAAAAATGGGTACACACAGCCAAGGAAGTCATCAACAAGAGAACACAGGGAGCAAAGCAAGACTGGGACATATATATCCCAAGCACACAGCTAGCCATAAATAGCAAATATGCTAAACTACATGGCACACGCCCATTCACTCTAATGTTTGCAAGACAACCAAATGATTTTGCTGATTACAGAAAAACAGAGAGCACGCACAACGCTCCTAACAGTCTATCAGATATGAAAAAAAGAATTGAACAAATGGAGACTGTCGTATTCCCAGCAATCTGCAAACGCATCAAAGCTACACAAGCTGCTGATAAAGGAAAACACAACAAAGACCATAAAATAATAATGGAGTTCCCAAACGACAGCAATGTGATGATAAAGAACATATTAAGAAAGTCTAAGACGGACCTAAGATATGAAGGACCATTCACAGTCAAGGGCAGAACAAAGGGAGGCAGCTACATTTTGCAAGACGAAACGGGAGCACTTCTATCACAAAACATTCCACCTTCGCAGATAAAGCTGATCTCACAAGATACTGTTATATCTCCAGATAGCTTTTACAAGATACAGGCCACCATTGATCACCATCAAGAAAAAGGTGACTATCTTTACAGAGTGCACTGGAAAAACTATGTACCAGATCAAGACACTTGGGAACCCACAAGCAATTTCAACAATCTGAGCATAATTGACAAATATTGGCAAAGACGAGGTCCAGAGAAACCCACCAATAAATCTACAATTATACATAACAAGCGTACAAATCCAACACAAGAACCTACACGCTTTAGCAAACACGTACGCAAATAAAGACATTTGCTCTCATACATGTACAGATACTCCCCTAAGCAATTCAAACGGTTGTTCCAACCTGGAGGGGGGTAATGTTGTATCCAACATAATTGTAGATTCAAATAGAGCACACAGACAATAAGACAAAGACATATTGAATAAGCGACCAGTATCAATTATACATTATTTCTCACACTATTATTAAATAAAGAATATACCGATAACAAGGTCACACACCTTAGTCAACATCACTAATCACTCAAACAAGAGCGTGGGTAATAACTTAACAATATATTATCTATGATATAAGAAAACAGACATCACATGATATACTCATATCATTATCCTAAATACACATGCAATGTCTATATAAACTCACATAGCAAATAACAATAGAAAATCATCTCTCTTTTCATCAATAAACAAAGTCTCACCATACTTCTCGTCTGCACTTTGTTTTTCTTTCTTTTCTAAAAGTATAACAGCCAGAGTGTAAACAAAACAAATGATACCATAGATATTGATGGAATTCATATAGAGAAAAAAATATGAGAACAGATTGTGACAAGGAATACTAAAGATGTTAGCTGAGGTTTTTTTTGGAAGCATTGTTGACAACCTAATATTTACAAATTATGAATATTTAGATGATGAAGATGAAGAATATACTGATTCTACAATGGTTTAATAAAAAAATATAAAAAATTTGGATTTAAATTAATTTGTTTTAATAATATTAAAACAATAATATAAAAACAAAACATAAATACATTTTAATTCAAATATATCAAAAGAATAACATCATTCAACATCTAATAATAGGTATAAGATAAGCTTTATATCTTAAAAAAAATCAAATAAAAATACAGAGTGCAAAATGTATCCAGCTAGAATCGAACCAGACTCTCCGCATCAGCAAAACGTAACTGTAATAAGTCGGCCAAAAGTATATGTAGTCAAAAAATATTTATTATTTTTATGTATTGCCTTTAATTCAAAAGCATATTTGTTACCATTCTTATATAAACTTTGAAACTGCATTATCTTCACTGTTGTGGTGGTTGAAGTTGAAGAATTTTTTAAGAGGAAGAATTGAAGATTTGAGATTAGGAACAAAGATTCGTGAGAACTTGTGTAGGTTTTGTTTATTGAGAAAGATTTGGTATCAAAGTTTGATGAGGTTCCTACACTGAACTACTACTGCTATTTATATTATTTTGGACTGGGAAAATTATATGACTGGGGTCAGGTAATGGATTCTATCTGAGTCTTAATCAGAGCAACGTGATCTTGAGATAATTAATGCATAATTAATTATATAAATGTGTGTAGTCTCAATGAAGTATTAACATCGAAAGTAAATGTGTTTATGAGTTATAATTATGCTTATAATAATCCACTGAAGTATCTCATATTATGGTGATATCATCATATGAAATATAATCACTATCATGCATGCTAAATCTGTGTGTTAAATAATAAAGTAATCGGTAGACACCTTTGACTGAAATAGCTGAGGCTTTATATTATTTCCTTCAGACTTATTCTCAATTACAGCAGTAGTCAATACTCATTTACAACATTCACAACAAAAAACAGTACCAAAATATGATGACTATTGATTAATATCTATGAAATTTGGGCTATCTAAATCTGGTTTTGCTGTTATTATAGAACAAATATTCGCAGAGTAATTTTTAAAAAAAGATATTAAAACACAGATATATAGAACACAAAAAATGATTGGTTTTTAGCTTAAGAACATTGATCTGATTTTGAAAACTCATAGAGATATTATATATATTAGTAGTTTAAATCTGGCTTTAAAAAACCCATAAACCTTCATTTAACCTTCTCTTTTCAGTGTTACAAGATTTTCTTTTGTTTAACCAAGCTTACAAATTTCCAGTCTCATTCATCTATATCTATATCTTATCATTTTTTTATCAATAATTACAAATATAAATATCTCAATATCTTAATTAATAAACAGCATCTAAAGTCTACTCTATTTTTTCATTATAAAACTTCGTGGAAGATTCTGCTCTGCTCTGCTCTTTGGCACTGACTGCACTGAGATTGAGAATCTGAAACTATACTTCGAATTTCTAGCTGTTGTCTAGACAAACACTCTTTACAATCAAACATCGTACATCACAGTCTCACTTGAACAGCTTTTTGTTGTAAGCAAAAAACTTTTAAGTAAGACCAAACCTTCTTTTCTTTTTTATTTGGAAAAAAAATATCCAAGTCACAAAATTATAGAAAGAAAAATTCTCTAGGCCAATAATATTGCTTGGATACTATACCCTACTATATTTAGCTTCCAATTTTTGTGGTGATAGAATTTTTTGTTTCATTTTGATTTTTTAGTAATTTTTTAATTATTATAGACCAAAAATGAAGTCACAATTACAAAAAATGCCCCTTTTTTCCTGTAGTGTATTGTCATGAGCATGTCATTCCTAGAATCTAAATTCTAATCTAGGCAATCCAATTCAATCCTTCTCAGAAATACTACACTTTGCTAGAAGTTTTCAATATCTGATAACTTCTAGCAAAATCTCTTTAAGATAGTATAAATACAAATTGCTTCATCGAAATAAGACATTATCTTTATTCTTCTGAAAAACTACTCTTGTGATATATTCCAGCTGCTTCAAAGGCAACTTCTAATCCCGACATATAACACTTATTTTAGTATACTTCATGGCTTTCTCTGCTATATAACTGGACCCCCCACAGGGAACTACCTCATAACTGGCTATACAAACACTTCACCAACTATTACAACACACATACTAGGACTCTCTTTTACCTACGTGCCTACACTAACAAACACTATACCAACATTCTGCCATGCTATTATACTTGGGTCTAATGACCCTCTGACAAAACCTTGCACTTGGCAAGAAAGTACTAGCCAGTTCTCTATTTACTACACTACTCCTCCAGAAATCTCTCCTGAATTCATTGTTTTCTTTGACGCTCTGCTCCAGTTCTTTTTGCCTGGAAAAATCTTTGGCCTGAACCCTTCCAATAAAGCTGGAACTCTCTTTGAGCTCCACTTGAGCTCCAAAGATGTTTGTGCTCATGCTTGCTGTGTAGGCTTTTGATACAACAACAAAACTGCTCTTGCCTTCCCTGCCATTGCTAGCTTATCTAAATTGTTTAAGCTGACTTTGTCAAAGCTCTCCCAATTCCCTCCTCAAGTGTATGCTACCTTGGATACCAAACTTTGTAATGCTCTCACGAAATATAACTATGTGCACAATATTTCCATTAACACATTGTTTGGGTTTATGGATAGAAGTGGACATGCATATGTGGAGCGTTCTTCATATGAGGAAGTTGCCCACCTTCCACTTTGCTTTAAAATGGATTTCGATGATAATATGACGTTCTTGACCACTTGGCTCAATATGGGAGTCCATTGCACTCTATGTCAAACTATGGGTCATGACTATGACAACTGTCACAATCCACCAAAAGAAACTTACTTGTGCTATGGCTGCCATCAGGTTGGCCATTTTTGCTCTAAATGTCCTCGTGCTGCTGAAGTGGACAACCCATACAAATGGGATTACAAGGTTCCTGAACCGCATGGCCCTCATCGCACCACTGCCACCCGCAACACCACCAACTGACCCACTGTCACTCACTCTGGCTCACATTTGAAGAAGACCCTTCCCCCCTCCTTCACCACAGCCAATCTTTATGTTCTACTTGACCCTTCCCTCTCTTCTGCTGGGCCTCAACACAACCCGCCAACACCACCAAAGCTGTACCTACCGATTCACATACCAAGACACCAAAAACACCTCCCCTCCCTTTTGAGGCGAACTTAGTTGATAGGGAAACACTCCCTGCTGATGATCTCATGCTCACCATTGACAACTTGGCAGAGGTGGAGACATACTTTGAGAAAAACTGCGAAGACGACTCTATGAAGGGTATTGAAGAAACTATCCTCCAATAATAATTATGATAAAAATTGCATCTATGAATTGCTGTGAATTAGCTAAAATTAACTACCCACAAATGTGCTCCCTATTTATAAGACATCTTTGATCCTGCGGAATCGATTTACTTGCCCTTCAAAAAACTCATGCCAATACTGAACTTCTCCAACAGATGTTCCATACACAATTCCATGCCCAAGATTCCTTATGGTCTCTGCAATGTGGTATTGTTTCTCTTTCTCCGCACCTATCTTTTATTAACCCTCTATTCAGCCCTTGTGGCCATTGCATCTCTACTACAGTCATACATACTAATAGTTCCATTGTCTCTTTCCATATATGCGTTGTTTATGCCCCAGCTTCCTACCAGGACTGCTTTTCTTTCCTATGCTCTCTTCTCAACTCTCCAGCACTACTTCCTCATCTCCTATCCTCATGCATACTTTTGGGTGACTTCAATTACACCTACTGCACTACTTCTTCTAATCCTTGCCAGGCCCCTCCCAAATGGCTTAACTTTATTTCTAACCATTTTGTGGATTGCATTACATTAAGTGAAGTTTCTGCCCCAACCTTCCACTGACAACTTTGCTCCTTCTCTATAGACTATGTATTTGCTTCTTCTGTTCTTATCCCATGTCATCAGTCCTCTTCTGTGTTCTATATATATTAGAATTGGTCTGATCATTGTCTAGTAGCTGCTACTTTTAAGTTCACTGTCAATGATGAAACAGGAAAGAGAATGTGATATGCCAACTCTCAACTTGCCTGAAATTTCACTTTCTGTACAGAATTTTATGTCTATATTTCTACTTCCTCTATATATATTCCCACAAGTCTAATAGGATAGATTAAAACACATGCTTACAAAATTCATCAAGTTCTTTACTAGATGCTGCATACAGATACTCACTACACTGGAGGCCAGACTTCAAAGTAAATGTAACAAGTTGATCTACAAGTTCAGACAACAACCCGCCCAAAACTTCCAATTACCCATTATTGAAAGACAGTTGCAATAAGTCCAGCTGAAGAGAATGAAAATTCTTGCTCTGTGTGCAAGCAAACATTGGCAAGAGAATGGAGAGATCTCCGCAGGATATCTCAAGTAAACAGTTGCAGAATGCTATGCCAAAAAGAACATCACCAAACTATACCATCTCATCACTGACCACTTACACACTGAGCCTGATGGCATGACTGAAGCTGCCGCTTCTTTCTACAATGTCCTGTATATATCTGAACCAATAGATCAACTAGCCATAGACAATTTACTTCGCCACCTTCCCTATGATCTCTGTCTCTCTGATACTATATGTTCCTCTCTGACTGCTGAACTTTGCATCGAAGACATACGAGAAGGTGTGTCTTGCTCTCCACAAATAAGTAACCCAGAACCAGACAGCCTCCCTTATGAGATCCCCCAATTCGTTTTTTATCACCATTCTTGCTTCCAGTTGCTGACACAAATTTACAATGATGCTCTTAGTGGTGGCCAATTACCTTTATCCTGGCAAACAACATATATTTCTCTGTTGCCCAAGAAAGGAGATCTTTCATATCTGAAGAATTGGCGACCAATTGCTCTGATCAATGCTGATGCCAAGGTTTTTACTCGGCTTCTCAATGCTCAAACAATCAAAGCTGCTGGAGTGCTTGTATTTCCATATCAAAATGAATTTGTCTATGGCCAATTTATTGCTGATAATGATATTGTTATAAAGTTGGTTATGGACCATGCCAATTCTACTGGTCACTCTGGAATTTTTCTTCTCTTGGATTAGCAAAAGGCTTACAACTGGGTTCACCCTGACTATCTTCAACAAGTTCTTATAAAATTCGGCTTTCCTCCTTCAATTATAACTTGCATCACTAACCTTTTCTTCTCTTTCGATCTTAAGATTAATGTAAACGGTTTTCTTTCTTGTCCTCTTTGTCAAGCACGTGGACTCAGACAGGGTGACCCCATGTCCCCTGTTCTGTTTAATCTGGCCTTTGAACCACTTTGCACCAACTCATACATAGCCCTCAGTTTCCTGGATTTGAGATCCAGAGTACACCTGAACATCCCGCACCTTCACCCATAAAGCTACTCACTTATGCCATGATCTTCTGGTTTACCTCCCATAGATCCAGGACATGTCCCAATTGCAGCACCATCTTGCCACCTATGTCTCTGCTCCCAACGCATGTATCAACCTTCACAAGACCTAAGCTTTCTCTCTGTAAGGCAGACCTCATCCTCACTGAGTGAACACTTTTCACAGCTTGCAGATTATAGATTGGCATGATAGTTGCTCTCCAGAACCTTTCTGCTACCTTGGCTCTCCGATCATCTCCTCCCTCACCCAACGCAACTCCTTCTGCTCACAAATCCTGTCTAAGATAGAGTGAGCTTCACAGATCCACCTCTCCTGTGCCTTGTCCTTCCATGGTCATGCTACGGTCCTAAACTCTCTTATATTGTCAAAGCTCTGGCATGCTCTTCGTGTTGTATCTGTTCTTGGCACCTTCTTTACCAAAGCTTGCTCTCTCACATGTCACTTTCTTCAGTATCAAAGCTTCCTACTGATTAGACTTGACACTATATGTCTTCCCACAAAAATGGGCGGTTTAGGGTTTTTGAATCCAAAATTGCAACAAGGTGTCCTTCAGCTCCATTGGCTTCGACCTCTGTTCCAATCCACTTCATCTCCTTCTGGCCTGATAATGCCTTGGCTGCTATATCTTTTTTGGCATTGTCTGCCTGATGTCTATCCCCATCTTCCTTTCATTTTTCCTGACCTCAGACACCCTCGATTCCGCACTTATACCAATCCTTTCTTTAATCCTTTTCCTTTTCTCATTCTCCACACATCCTCCGCAAAGTCCTTCAGCAGGTGGTTGATCATTATCTTTTCCTTCGCGCATTTGTCATTCGCACTTGCCTGCCTCAAAGTATCTTGACCAAACATTTCCCTGACTTAATGACTCGCATGAGCACTGAGATTGACCCTTCTACACTTCTGTTGGCCCTCTCTCCTACCTTTTTTTTTTGGAAATGCTTGTCTACACGCCAATTCCGTTCCTCCTGTGAAGTAGCTACTTTTTCTATTGAGGATGTACTACACAACATATAAGCCATCAAATGGCATCAATTCTGGTCTTTTGTCCTTCCATATGCCTCTTTCAACACTTGGTTCTGGCTGCTTCACCACAAGATCTCATATCGATCAGTGCTGCATTACCGTATTCCCACCTTATTTCCCTCCCCTAATTGTTCACTTTGTGGAACAGAAATTGACACTCAAGATCATTTTCTTTACGCATGTCCACTCAAGCTTCCTCTCTGGCACACACTCTGGCTCGCACATTTTGGCTTTTCCTCTGTTGTATCTAACATAATCGTAGATTTAAATTAAAAGTACAGACACTCAATAAATACGTCAAAGCTAATCGTAAGTACTTTTGTGCAAGTCACAAATATTAAAAAAGATTAACTTATTTTATATATGATAGATTTACTCCATACTTCTTTACCTACTATCTCTTATATAAACTTAATTATAGTAAAGAATGATTGCTGAATCGGTTTGTCTAATAAAAAGTATATCTTTCTTAATCAATTTCTCGAAAAATAACACATTAACTTGTTTTTTTATGATATTTCTTCATTTTTTAGAAATTGCTCTCTTGATTGGCTGAATATGCTGTGACTTGCAGAAAAATACAGGATTTTTGGACCCAAATGAGCTTTTTTTGCAAACTTTCGGCTTTTGGTGAAAATTAAATGGGCAAAGTTCAAATATCATAATGGTGATATAAGACTGGATTTAAAATGACATTAATTCCTGAGGGTAGATCTTTACTTTGTCGTGATTGGGAGTCACAAATGTTCTTCTTGCAGCAGTAAAGAACTACTACAAGCAGGTACATGCATCTGCATAAAAACATTTTTCTTCTTCTATCTGTCTGTATCTCTATCCATAGTTCTCTCATATAAATAGCTTCAAATTCTCTTGAATAAACATTATCTTTCACAAGCTCAAATTCTCTTTATTTCTCTTTTGTATTCAATCTGGTTGCCTAAGCAGTACTATCTCATCTCAAGCTCCACTTACATTATAACCTCTTAGTCACTCTTCCACTCAAACACAACTCAAGCATCTAAGAATAAAGCCACCAATATTGATAAAATGTCAGGATCCAGAATACCATCTGCTGATAACCAGAACAAAAAGACTGTCAAGAGATCTGGGCACCCACAGCTCACCAGGTCTACACACATTTGTGATCTTATTATTGAAAAGAGTGCAAACCATTTCAAGACTCCCACACAGATTTCCTGAGAGCTTGATATTCCCAGACAGACAGTCTGTGGAATTATAAATAAGTTTGAAAAGACGGGAACAATTGAATACCAGTCATTAGGTGGTGACCTTAGAAGTATCATCCAGGACCATCATTAACAATTTATTGTCAACGCTGTTGATGAAAACAACACCATCACCCTAGAGGAATTAAAGATTCTACTTTTAGAAGAGTTTGACAACATTCAGAGCATCAGTGTATCCACTCTGTGCAACTTTCTAAATAATGTTGATAGGATTACACTGAAGAGGTCGACTCCAATAGAAGAGAAGAGAAACGATGAAGAGACTTGTCACAAAAGAAAGGATTTTATATTAAGCCTTCAACCTGAGGGGATTTTGTACAATCATAATTGTATTTTTATCGATGAGGCAGGGTTTAATATCAATATGATTAAAGGTCACACTCGATCAAAAGCTGGCGCACCAGCCTTTGTTAAAACTAAAATCAAGAGAGCAACAAACGTGACGATTCTATTTGCTCTTTCAGCAGAAGGCGTTGAATCATGTCATGCAAAGATTGTGAAAGGTGGCACTACAGGTAAGCACTCAAAGGAGCAATATAAAGCATCTTTTTATCTATGTTTTTTCTATAAAAGTGGCTGTTGTGGTGGTTGAAGTTGAAGAAGTTTTTAAGAGGAAGAATTGAAGATTTGAGATTAGGAACAAAGATTCGTGAGAACTTGTGTAGGTTTTGTTTATTGAGAAAGATTTTGTATCAAAGTTTGACCAGGTTCCTACACTGAACTACTACTGCTATTTATATTGTTTTGGATTGGGAAAATTATATGACTGGGGTCAGGTAATCGATCCTATCTGAGTCTTAATCAGAGCAACGTGATCTTGAGATAATTAATATATGATTAATTATATACATGTGTGTAGTCTCAATGAAGTATTAACATCGAAAGTAAATGTGTTTATGAGTTATAATTATGCTTATAATAATCCACTGATGTATCCCATATTATGGTGATATCATCATATAAAATATAATCACTATCATGCATGCTAAACCTGTGTGTTAAATAATAAAGTAATCAGTAGACACCTTTGACTGGAATAGCTGAGGCCTTATATTATTTCCTTCAGACTTATTCTCAATTACAGCAGTAGTCAATACTCATTTACAACAATATCATCACCAAGCTAAATACAATATCTATATAAACACACAATACTAATAGCAATAGAACATGATCTCTTTTCTGATTCTTTCACTTCTAATAAAACAAATTCTCACCGTACTCTTGTCTGCACTTGTTTTATTTTACATACCATTTTTCTCCCATATATAACACCCCCCAATCCTCTGACATTCACAATGCGCTAAACAATTTTTCCTTCCCTCCCCCCTTGATCCCACTTCGCATCCTGCCTCAATTCTTGGCTCTGTTCTTTTAGCCTTGTGGGGACATCACTGGGCTTTCATATTCGATCAATCACCTTTCATTGCCGCCAATGTCACTACCACTGACAATTCCCTACTTTCCTGCTTACAATCTGAAGAAAACCTTGATCAATGCCCTTTCCCTGTCTAAGTTCATCGCGTTTCTTCGTTTCCACATTTTTTTTACATTCCATCTACAACTTAAAATACAGAATCCCCAAAAACATTTAAATAATAGAAAAACCAAAAACAAGTTGTGGCGTCTCTTAAGCATTTTGGACAAGAGTCCCATCAATAAACCAGAGCTCCGCTCCATAGAAACAAAAAACCGTAGTGAAAATGAACCACACCTTTGGGACAAATATCTTCCCTTTATAACATTTGCAATGAATACCTCAAGACAAACATCGACCAACTAGTCGCCTCTTGAAGTAATGTTTGGAAGACAAGCAACGCTCTCAACAACAGCAGAACTTAAATATCCAAACATGCAGACTAATACAACTAAGTCATGGATTGCATATCTAAATCATTACTTACCTATCATCCAGAAAGATATTCGAATTGGTGTCCAAAAAGCCCAACAAAGACAATAGCATCACTAAAACCAAAATAGAAAAGAGAGAGTTAACCTCAAACCTGGTAGCATAGTTATGAAGATTAGACCAAAGGAAACCAGTAAATTTCCGAAGGCAAAGTTTACTGGTCCTTGGAAAATAAAAAAGCAGATAAACAAAGAAGCTACTAGTTTCTTACTAGAGGATACTAAGAAGACAAAGCGCACCACAACTGCTCACTATGAACAATTATACCTTTTTCTACAAACACTAAACCCTTAACTAGAGAGGGAATGATGTGACAGTAATGTATATTTTCTTAAATAGAATTATCCCAAATAATGTTTCTTGTCACAATTATCATTTACAATAAAGTCAGAGATTCTTCCAATATAGCAACTATTACAACTGATTATACTAGAAAAAAACCTTTAGAAAGTAGATTGAATGTTCAAATTCACTTGGGACAGTTGAGGGTAGAATGACAGCAAAGATATTAAGACGAAAGGGGAATAATGATATAGGAAAATTGTCAATTTCGCTTGGGACAGTCCAGACAGGTAGAACAGCAAGACACAACAAGATGAGATAGAAGAAGAATATAGAAACACAATTAATTTCACTTGGGAAAATCAAGGCAGGTGGTCAGCAAAATAAAAAAAGATAAGATAAAAGAGAAATAGGAGAACACGGTTGATTTCATTCAGAACAATCACATAGGTAAAAAAGAATAGAAAGAAGATAAAAGGAAATGGGGTTTGTGAACAGATATATTTGAATTTAATGCGATGTATGATTGCTTTTCTACGGGTCAGGCAGAAAGTAATTCAGGGACAGTGATTTTAAGAGAAAGAATGGGATACAGAAAGAGAAATTGATAATGGTAATACTGAAAAATTGTAGTGTGAGAAAATGAAATGCGAATATTAATGGGTAAATTATGCAAGAAATACAAGTATATTCTGAAGATGTGGATGGAGATAAATTATAATGGAGGAATGTATGGTGTGTGTATACAATAACTGTAGGGAAGAAACTGGAAAAGGAAATGGGAAGATGTATGTAAAAAGGGTAAAGATGCCAAAAGGAGAATATATGCAGGAGATAAAGTGGAAGTGATAATAAAGGTAAAAATAAATATAAAAATGGGATTATAAAAAAATGTGATAATATGAAGTGATTATGTAAATGATGAACGAGAAAAATGGAAGAGGGAAACGATCGGAGAGGAAGAAAAAAAATCAGGATGGTCGAAACTGGAGAACACACAACACCCGTGTCAGTTTTTTACCGAAAGCTGCTGTTTTTGTTTTTTTTTGGAAATTACGACAGCTTTTTTTTACCGTGTATACCATGGGCGGGCAGTTACCACATCCTCAGCCGTTGTCGAGTTGTCGGCAAAATCACCATTGGTCAATTGCCACTTTTTGGTCGATTGACACTTCAGTCCATGAGCACCTTTGGAAATCTGGATTTCCTTATTTGATATCAAAATTTTCCCTTGGTGTTGCCAGCTTTTCTAGACCTTTTATTCTGTCGCACATCGTCTCCATGAAAAAATCCTTCTCTTCTCAATCCTAGTGGAAATGGAAGAAGACTAGCCTATTAGAGCTGATTAAAAAAAATGTTTTTTTTCGCCCTGTTTTGCCTTTTTTTTTAACTTTTATTGTCTGCACCAACTGTATTAAATTCAATTTTAGTTATTTTTATTTATTTTTTACAAATCCGCATAGCAATCCTGCAGGTGAACCGATCACGTGCTCAGAATGCTTAAATAATCAAAGACAATTCTCATTTTTATAGCGAAGTGTGGTGTAGTGAAGTATGAATCCAGCAAGTGTTCTACGAAAGAAGTCGAACAGCAGTGATGCTTTTAAAAAAAAAGAAAAAGACAAAGATAGAGTAGCAGGAAGGATTGGGTCTCCTTTAGCAATGAATGCATCATCAAATACATCTGCATTTCAATCCGGAATCTCAGTTAAACCATCATCACGCGCACCTCCCGGTATTAACGGAACATTTGCTTCCACAGCTCCTATTGTCATTGATCTTCATAGATTTGCAGATGAGAACATGCAGCCTGAGGAGTGTATGTAAAATAATCCAGAGAAATACCATCTTTTTTCTTCTAACCAAAAGGTACAATCTAGACGTTCATCGTGCTCTAGGAGATGCGAATGAGGAAGGAATCAGGGCCTTCCACAAATCACTAATAGAATCAAAGCATGTCGTGGGTGGTGACTTGCAACGAAATGTCTATCGAAACTATACAGAGTTTGTCGCCATATCAAAGGAAATCTCAAACCTTGACGGCGATGTTCTTCATCTTAAAGGCTACCTAAATGAATTGCGCAATATATGGGAAGGCTTCTTAGCATCTACTGATGCCTCAAATGAATTACTTCCAACAAGTAAGATCAAAGTTAGATATAACATGCATTTTATATGTTGCTTCTTCTCACCCAAGTATTGTTCTACAGATGACGGTGTATTTTCTGAGCCAATTCTTCCTTTAAGAAGGCGAAGTGAATTGATGACAACAGATATGCAGACCATACATCGTGCTCAGATAGTAGCGCTTTGGGAAAATGTAGATGGATCACAGGTAATTATATTATTTCTTCGCTCTTTATTTCTTTCCCTTTTTTTTTTGGTTTTGTAGCCTCCATCATTAAACCTAACCATGTAATTATTAAGTAGAAGTTTATACCTTATGCACAAGATCGCCAGATTGTTCGTGAATGCGTGAATTTTGTAGAGCTAGATCCCCGTACAGGGCAGCCACACCAAGCTGTTCATATATTCCTTCTCAACAATTGCATTCTGGTTGCTTCTCGTAGAAAGCGATCTATAGCAAATAAATACAAGCTCATGGCTGAGTATTACTGGAATCTCGAAGATACTACAATGCTTGACATTAAAGATTCCCCAGGTAAATCGGAGATACACTTGATTAATTAATGCATAAAACAGTAAATATTAGATTCTATATATATATATACTCATCACTCTCGATAAGAACTCCAAAATTCCCTTAAGATTGTCGTGTATCCAAACACATATCTTTTCCGTGCAGATAGACCCGAAGACAAACTAGGTTTATTACATGCTTATAGGCGTGTAATGGACGAAGACAACGATAAAAGCCAGGATCAAGCCAGTGACGGTAAGTTGTGAGCCCAAAGATATATATGTATATATACTTGAAGTGTATAGAAAATGAGTTTTTCCTTCTTGAGTATTATCGGCTTAACAATGCATTATTATTATTTTCTCCTGTATTTAGGGGATTACAAATCTTTGGTAATTAATATAAGAATAAAATAAAATAAAAGTTCCCTCGGTCATATATTTTCTCTTAACATACTTTCTGTAGAATGTAGAAAATGGCCGGTCTAATAACGGTCGAGACAATCAGCAACCCACGTCCCTTGATCCAGACGACCTAAAGTGGCTAACAGAACTCCCGGATGAACTTGAGGTTCTTATTGCTATCCGTGAATTTGAAAATGCAGTCATGCTCATTGAAAAAGGTAAAAAAAAATGAGAACAGACAATTCTACCTAAAATTATATTAACTTTTTTTTTAAAAAAATAAGCTCGAACCATCTTCAAGGGTTACTCTGCCGATCTTGCAGCACTGCGCGACATTCGAACGCAAGTGCAGAAATATACAGATTTGCTGTGTACAACAATCAGCAATGACCTTGGCAATATCCTTTTGACCAAGTTGCAGTTCCAGCGTTTTGTAGGCTGGCTCCTTAGACTAGACAAGGGAGAGCAGGTACTATTGTGCATTATTCTGAAAACAAGTGGCTCATCCTGGCTTCATTTAGGCACGGGAAGTCTTTTTGGCCACCCGATCCCTTATTATCAAGAAAAGAATCAGGCAAGTCCCCTCCCTCCCCTCTCCCTGACAAGTATATCTACAAGGGTATACATATTAAGTATTGAGCATTGATTATTGATAATTAAGCATTATTTTGTACATAGGCAGTTGATATTCGAAGGAGATATTCCAACGTACATTGGTGAGCTCGCACTTGTGGTGTTTACCTTGATCCGAAATACATGTGAATGGTATCGAGATTCATTTAAACAAAATGATATGGCGTCTGGTAATAGATAAATAAAAACACACACATATACAACAGGTATAATGTAATTTATTTAAGGACGCTTTTTATAATAGGTTTTGTAAATTGGGTCCGTGAACAGACAAACATTTATGCAACTATCTATAAGCGGCAAGTGTTTAACAACAGCCACTTGAGCTGCCAGATTATATCAGACTGCTTTAAATCAACACTAGATCAATGTGCGATTGTAAGACTTGCTAAAACACAATACTTTTAAGGGACTGACACCAGCACCTTATATTTAGCTTCGAAAGGTTGGACTCGATTTGAAGTTTCTTCTGGAGGATCTATTTTTGGAGAACATCAAGGAGACAGTTCTTACT
The DNA here is from genome assembly GCF_001638985.1 of Phycomyces blakesleeanus NRRL 1555(-). Lineage (NCBI taxonomy): Eukaryota > Fungi > Mucoromycota > Mucoromycetes > Mucorales > Phycomycetaceae > Phycomyces > Phycomyces blakesleeanus. The sequence continues at coordinate 540,841 of NW_017265147.1, forward strand.
TATGAAAAACGCAACGTGGAAAAAGCAGATAGATTTGCCAAAAATGACAACTTCTCTATTGTAGCAAGTCAGAATCTAGGTAATTACATTCCAATACGGCTGAATGATACACCGAAAATGAGGGTTGTGGCTAACTAAAAAGTATTGTATGGACTTTAGGCACAGATGTAAAGGTAACATCGAGTGTAGTAAGCTTCTACAATCTCTTGATCAAGTTTGTGAACGATGTTTGTCTACTTGCAAAGCTTCAGGTAAAAACAAACGCAAAAACATAAAAAAGACAAAAATCAGTAGTTTTTAAAACAAGCCTACGGAGAGTTAATGGTTATTGGACATGTTATACTTTGCTTTAGCTGTACACGACAGTAGTTGAAAGTGTATCTAGACTGACAGATTATTACTTGCGTACGATGGTTGAAGAAGCCAACAAACGAAACCTTACGGACGAGCAGGTAATAAGATATTGTATGCTATGGAATGATGGCGCGTGTACTTATACCAGACTACTTAGCGTTCGGCAGCGTCCATGAATGTATCTTTCGTTCTCGATAACGTGGTCCCAAGGGTATCTTCCCAACTCAACGTGCGTAGACTTCCCAATTGGGCGATAGTAAAACTGTAGGGTGCTCTAAAGACTTATGCTTTTCGATCGTTTTCTTTAGTACCACTTTGATCGTCCTATACCCGAGTTAGATTCTCTTCGCGCCAGTTTGAGAGGTACTTGCTTACGACATCATATACACACAAACAATAACTCCTATCATTTAGAATTGACGTATTTGAAATAACAAAAAGTTCCTAAAGAATCCAGCCGAGAAAGTTGAAATGTAGGAATGCCCATAACACGTGAAAATGAAAATGAAAGAAGAAGAGCAAAAAGAAGACCAATAACAAGAAGAACAAGAGCTTGAGCAAGAGTTATAACAAGAGTTATAGCAAGAACCAGAGCAAGAACCGGCACAAGAACAAAAACAAAAACAAAAGCAAGAGTAAGAAAAGGCTGATATCTACGGACTCTTCCTCTTCCTCTTCCTCTTCCTCTTCCTCTTCCTCTTCTTCCTCTTTTTCTTCTTCTTCATCTTCTTCTTCTTGACAAAACAAATGTACTCCTCATTGTTCGACACCTTGGACATCTTGACTCGACACTCCTGTTTTTTTTAATTTATCACATCGTTCTCCTTTGCTTGTCAATAGATCCAGTAAAGACCCAACATATAGCATCATCTCCCCTCTTTTATTTTTGGATTTTTTTTCCTGGTTGTAGTTATACTTATAAAAAGGGATCTCTTTGTATCTGAGTCTTTTACAATCGTGCGCACTTCATCTCTCTCTTTTTTTCGCTTTTATTATTTCTCTTCTTCTTTCTCTTCTTCTTTCTCTTCTTCTTTCTCCTCTTCTTTTCTTTCATTTTTCCTTTTTCCTTTTCACTTTTTTATTTTATTTTAATATGTTGCCTGATACACCTCTTACCCGGGGTGTCGTTATTGGAGGAATTTTTATTGTATCAGCTATAGCCCCGGCCTCATTTTTATACACCAGTCTAGTTCTTATGAAAGGCCAGATATTTCTTCCGACACTCTTGCTCCATTTATTTCATGCAATCATTCCTATACTATCAAATATCATTCATACCTGGCTTGTACTCGAGGTTCTTTTCTGGTGCTTTTTCTTAACCACTCGGAGTCGTCTTCAGCAGGAACGCTCTCACATGGTACCAATGTCCAAAAAAGCTCGATTGGAATTATTTGAAAATTGTGTTGACGCCATCGAAAAAATCGAACCTTGGATAACTGGATGGTACTACGATGCCGATACTATCGAGAATCCTAAATTTGAGGATATTAAAAAAGACAACCTGGCTGAATGGTGAGGAGTAAGAATATATAATAAATGAAAGCCACAGTAACTCTCAACTATATATATATATATACATATACATATATACATATATACATATATACATATCTTCTTCTTGTCTTTTCTAGGCTTGCCGGGTCGCTGTGGAATGATTACCTTGAACCTGTGACGCAAAATCCAGAATATGCAGCTGAGCTTGATGGCTATCTTCAGCAAACGGAAAAGATGTTCAATGTAAAATTCCCAGAAGGTCGCAATCCGCAGATCCGTTGTATTCGAATGTCTCTCGACCCAATCGAAGCAGTACATCGACCCCTATTTGTTTATGTCAGCCTGTACATCATCACTTATATCTTCAATACTCTCTTTCTCAAAACAGCCTGGGGATTCCGAAGATACGGCACTGATTCCCCTTCTGTTCTCTGGGGTGGCTTCCTTGAGTACCCCCACATTATAATGGAAGGGATTCAAGCTGTTTTCAGAAACACGCACGATTTGTCAACACCACACCCTAAATCCCCCCAATATAAGCACAAGAGCCTCGTGTATTGGTATAGAACCCCCTCTGTAGCCGCAACGAACAAAACTCCCTTGTTGTTTATCCATGGTTTAGGGGCTGGGCCAGTGTGCTACACCGAATTTATCCATCGTCTCGCCAGCCTTGACAGACCTATTTTTGTTCTTGAATTGCCTTATGTATCAATGCATATGGTAGAGTATGCCCCCGGAATTGATGAGACCGTACAGGAAGTTGTAGGGATGCTACAGAACCATGGGTACGAGCGTGCAGTTGTAGTATCTCATTCATATGGGACAGCAATTGCCAGCTGGCTTATGAAAAAAGTGCCTGAACGGGTGGCTGGTTCAGTTTTAATTGATCCAATCTGTTTTCTCATGCACTACCACAATCTCTGTTTCAACTTTTTAGTTCGTATACCTAGACGAGCAGTGGAGGTAAAAAGCTATATAGATATATAGATATATATATATATATATATATATATATATACGCATATACGCATATATAGCATCTTGTTTAATTTACTCACTCACACTCCTTTTCTTAAAAAAAATCAATTAAATAGTATGCTATGCGCTATTTTGCTGGACGTGAATTATATACTTGTTATTTTCTTAAGAGACGATTCCAATGGGTTGATACCATATTCTTTGTTCATCCTGAAACAGCAGAAGATGGAACTACTCATGAACCAGCTATTCTTGACCCGTCCAGTCCCTTAAAAAACGCAGTAGTTTTTTTATCAGAGCTAGACATTGTTAGCAATAGTCCCCTGGTGGGCAAGTATCTTACAGGGCGTGGTGTAGACGCAAGGCTTATGACAGGTCTTGATCATGCTGGGTTCATGTTCAATTGGGAGTGGCGCGAAAGAATTCTTCGGCAAGTGGAACGCGTTGCTAGCAACGTAGATGACGAAGGAGTCGCAGAATACCAATAAGACCACTTTAAATAATTGGCACCTTCATAAATTACAATACATGCTTGCATAAACATTACATGTATTCATTTACACGTGTATAAGGAATATTGACTAAATAATCGATAAAAATTGCAATACATAATAAGCAAAGGCTATGTAAAGCCTGCTTTTGTTCAAATAAAGGTATACGATTGAATTAACTGATATATAAGCTTAAAGTTGTTGGCTACCATTTGTCTTATTCTTCCAGTCAAATGTCTCCTCCATCGATGTCAGGGCAGCATCCAAGCTGGTCATACTAGTACCTCTGCTCAGCCGGGCATGATTAGACTTTGGGCTATTGGGGTTCCCCGGACTATTACTGCGGCCATGGCTAGGGGTCCCACTTGTGGCGGATGAGGAAGGGCTTGTGGGTCCACTACTATTCATTCTTTGCTGTTGATGGTGGCTATAATCCAGTAATTCGGCCTGAGATAATCGGACAGATAGGCGGGAAGGGCTCACTGCTGTCAAGGGAGGAGAGGACGAACCTGGAACCCGCGAATGGGTCATGGGAGTCAGTGAGCGTGTGGAGTGATAGGATCGCAAAGATGCTGGCCTTGACGGCATTCTTGGTTGATTAGATATATTATGCTCAGCTAAGAAGCGTTCCAGAAAATCAACCACTAAAGGCTCCTTCATCACGGATAGTTTGTATTCTTCATAGGTCTATTGGCATGATTTAGCTATCACACAATCAAGCTATTAATTCTTTCTGATTGACTCACAAGCTTTCCATCACCATCTACGTCCAGATCTTCAAACATACGCGTTACCATTCGGTGGATCTCATTTGTTTGGTCTTCGTCTGAGAACGTATGCGACTTGAAACCATGTTAAACTCCGTCGGGTCATTATTTCTTGTTCATGCACCTACCAACTGCAACATCACACGTTCAAGCTCGGGTTTTGTCAAGTGCCCATCGTGCTTGACATCGTAGAGCTTAAATGACACTGAAAAGAAATCGAGAAGTACTAGATAAGCGATCAAGATTAGATTGCGCAGGTCTTGGCTTACATGCTAGTTTCTCCTCTGGATTTCCCTTCATAAAGATACTCAAGCCATCCACAAATTCACTATTGGGGGGGTTTTTTTATTGTGTGAGATTAGTGCTGTAATAAGGTTATCTGGCCTACCCAAAGCCTAATGATTTATTGTTATCGACGTCAAAGGCAGCATAAAGTCGTTTTAGAAACACATCGTCATTAGACGACACAGACGGCACACATTTTTTCACCGTCTTTGTATAAAGAGAGACTTTAATGAATGGCAAATTCTGAAGTAGATTAAATACCTCTTTAAATACGTCTTCTGTAATGCTGGTCTTCTTGGATTGTTGATTTAAAGTAGCTTCTTCCAAGTTGTGTCTAAACTTGCTGATCTCTTTTGTGGAGACTATATCGTTTGATGATACTGCTTAGTATGATAGTAATAGGTTTGATAGAATTGCTTACAATGGGTCTTCTTGGCCAATGCCCGGTTCTCTTTACTTTTTGTTTGGCCCATTGTGATGAATGCTGTGTGTATGAGAAGAGGAATGTGAGTAGGAAAACCTAAAGGTCAGCTGAGTTTTGTGAAGAGATCATTGAGAAAATTGAAATTGAATGTTACTGCATTTTTCCTGGAGATGGCGCTCTTCCAAAATTTCATCATGACTTTTTAAAGCAAAAATGAATACATTGATTTTGACTCAATTTAGATTAAACGGTCAATTCGAAAAGCCGTAAAGACAGAGGTTATTTAGACTTAAGGATTCTGACTTTGTAAGAGAGCATTTTGCGCTGCTTTGAAAAAAAAAGTAAATAAGAGTAAATATGCTTGAAAAAGGTAAGGTTTTGAAATAATCTCTTTTGGGGTCTAATTTTACTTGCACTGCAATTTCTTTTATTTGATTTTCTTATTTGATTTCTCGAAATGAATGCACTAGAGCTTGGAAATAAATCCGTTCACTTTGCAGACCGGTTTGCCCATTTTGGAACACGTACAATGTAAAAAAAAAATATCCTTTAAAAGACGTGTATAATACAAAAAAATAATAACTTGGCTTGTGCATAATTCATGCAAGAAGCACCAAGTTCATGTTCGATATTAGTGTATTTGGAGACTACAAGTTGATCTAGATCTTACATATTTTGTGCCAAAGGTAATGTTCAAAGCCTTCTCTCCTTCACTCTCTTTAATTATCGGATGTTTAATTACTTTATTTTATGGTCTTTTCACTAAAAGTCTTGCCTTGAGATCCCACCAAATATATTTAAAAGGGTTCGAATGTAGATATCGAGAAGATAAGTTTCTCAGGACCCTTGATTAAATGCGCTTCTTTTTGCAAGCTTGCATGTAGAATATCATGGCAGCCATTATTGTATTTTTGGATTATATTTTCTTACCCTTTTTGTTTACTTGATCTTAAGTTACGGAAGAAGGTTCTAGGCCATGTTATTCCAGCTGCCTTGGCTTACAATGTTATTCATGTTCACCAAACCCACCCGACTGTAGCTGTGGCTCTGACTGTAGTTACAGCTCTCTACGCATATGTAAAGTCTGTATTATAAGCTAAAACATATAGAGCACCCACTAATTATTATCCCCCCCAGTCAAACATTTTCCATACAACTCCAAACAAACTCTTAAATCAATTATAAATAGAATTTAATACGACTATGAGACATAAACTAATCTTATTCACAACTTGTATAAAGTGTCTTTATGTTCTCGCACAGATTATTTTGTAGATTTTATTAATTCTATCAGGTACAGGAGGCGTGACCTCCTTAAAGCCCTTAATTTGGTGTTTGTTTGTTTTCTACTGTGAGCCAGTTCACTCCCAGAAATACCACAACATCAGTAGGGCCGATTTAGACCAGGTACGTTTACAAGATGCCACCGTAGTTGAGACTTTCGGCCAGGTAAACTCGATCCAGTTTCTTTGATGCCCTTACAGATATATTTTGCTGTACACTAGTACTCCTATAAGAAACAAGAAAGAAAGAAAAGCTTACAATCTTGATAAGACTAGTTTAAACCAGGTACATGTACATGTACATGATGCCACCGTACTTAAGATAATGTATATTATAAAGACCGCAATCGTTCTATGATAGCAATTTTATTATTATTTATTTACTACAGACATGTATCTTTTTGGGTCTAATAAAGAACCTCTTTATTTTGGTCGTGGTTGTATAAAAGCAAATAAATACAGCATATTAGGGATCCGGACATTTCTTCAACACAGAAGAAAATAAAATCATTACAGTAGTGCTTTGACCAATCTCGGATAAACATTTCCAATTAATTATCTTTAAATAGGTATGTTATATATATATGTAGGATCTTTGGGTACTTCAAGTACTACAAACTCATAATAATTACCAGGATATTGAAATATATCAAGAAATTTTCGTTTTTATTTTATTTTTACTTTTTAGTTCGAACAAAGTATAACTTATAGCATATTAAAGAGCCAAACTGTAAGACCAATGCTAAAATATGTAACACATTTAGTCGTTGTAGGCATAACGATATATTATAATTGAAATTAAGCCACTGTAACCTCTCTAATGAGTCAATACTATGTAATATGATAATTACTTAATTTTATGTAAATAACACTTCATATTTTGAAAGTTTTTTTTTCTTGATATCCTGTACTTGTCATTTTGAGATGTAAGCAGCTATAAGACGCCAAATCTCACTTTTATATACTTTTCTTCTTCCTTTTTTCATTCATTATCATATTTTCAAACCCGGTATTCGGATAATTTGTACCTGGATCGTGCAAATATCAATATTTTATACGGGTAATTAAGCTACATTATCACTTGCTTTTAGGGAAAATATTTTCTGTTAACAACCTTAAAAAGAACAGTACATTTGTGCTTTTAGGGTCATGATATCTTTGAAAGGATGTTGCGCGCATAAAAGGGGTTATACGGAGATAATCGATCTTACTACCAATTTGTATAATTGGATCTTAACAAATATAGCTTACTCCTCACTTATGGCTGCTACTATATATGCATATATCACCCTTTTATCATATGTTACATCGAGTTCTTTATGGATCCCAAGATCGGTCATTCATACAACCAAGATATAACTCTTTATTGCATTAGTTCTTCTGGAAATTCGTTCAAATATCCTTTACTGGCGCTTAGACCTTGATTTTAAATATTGATAGTATCTAGGCTCATGTACACATATCCATTTAGCCCATACGCCTTTATATATATACTCTTATTACATAGGAATACAATTACTAACATAAAGACAATAATACAATTACAATAATACAATACATTTCTATACCTTTCTGATTTTCAACATTCTCCACTCCTGTTCCGCATGAAAATCAGCTCATTTTGAAACTAGCAAGTTACAACATTAAGCTACTGATTCTAATGCTAATACTAATACTAATACTAAATGACTCTTATGTAATTAAACCCAATGACCCTTGTGTTTATTATACTCCTTTAATACACATGTCCAAAACCTTGTAATTAAGTATACAATTCGCGCTTTTTTCAGTTATAGTTTGTTCATATAAAATCAGGACTGGTTATATATATATATATCAATACAAGATCACCTTAATTTATTAGATAAAATTTCTGCCATTATTACCTTTTCATTATATAACGTCGAAGAAATAGACTTTTCGGATTTGTTTGAATTATCAATTGGATTATTTATATATATATATATATACGAGCATATTTATGCACAGCCAAACCACAGGCTTTCAGAGCTTGTTATGAACCAGTTTATAGTTGAATATTGTTTTTTTTTTCTATAAGTTTTGTAATTTATTTGACACGTTTGTTATGAAATTTTCTTATCCAATTTCTAAAACACTAGGGGTTCAAAAGCCCTAAAGGAATTTTAGATTTATAAGTTTGGGTTTATATTAAACTAAAAGCATAAAAACATAAGAAAAAGTCTTTAAGGTAATGCTTAAAGACTTTTACTCTTTTAATTTAGCAACAATTATAAAAAAAATTGCTTATAAGAATCTAAATTCCTTAGGAAAACCGCGTTCGAGACAGCAATGCTGACCAAAAGTTGAAAGAGTGTTCGGGCTCTTTGTTATAAAGCTCTATTTCAGTAAAGGCACAGAGTATAACGAAGATAAATCAAGAAGATATTTTCAATCGATAAAAATTCACAGCATGTCTTGTCAATTGCCAATTTCTTGTAATTATAAGCTTTAGGAAGACCATAAGACCAAACTGGTGTGCCTCCACAAACATATTGATAGTAATTCTTATGAATAATCCTTTTGTAAGAACTTTGTTGGGCTAAGGCCAAAACATGCCCATTAATTATTTTGGAAACAATAATATAATTATGTGTATATTTGCATTTAGAAATAAATTTGCAATATAACAGGAAAAAGATAGCTTTACTCTGGATTCAAAGCATATATACAATAGGATTTGCGCGTGCGGTAGCCATTTAGACACAGGTAGTAGTTAGATAATTATAATAGCCACTAACTAATGATATCTTATAAGTTACTTTTTATCTCAAAAGAAAGCTTTCCCAAAAGGTTAACCAATCGTTTGACATGTCCTTGGTATGGCCTTAGTGCTCTTTGGTATTTTTTTTAACACTAAATGTAGTACACAATACCAAATGATTTGCGTAAAGGTTTTCTTGTTTACAGCTTAATCAGAATGGGTTATTACATAAAAACTCACAAACAACTGTGCACTAATCAATGTGTTTCGATTGTTATTTAATACATCTTTCACTTTCTCCTTGATAAGTTTCATGTACGCTGGCGTCAGGCTTGTATCCAGTCACTATAGAAAAAAAAGTGGTGCTTCCACTGCGATTTTCCAAAATTGACAGTGAAATGGCCAGTTCCTTTGAGGAACCTGGCATTTTTGTTTCACCTTGGATTTTTGGTGTGTGTGTGTGTGTGTGTGTGTGTTTTAATTACTATAGGCCAAAGATGAAGCCACAAATTCCAAAAATACCCACTTTTTTTCTTATAGTGATCAACTGTTTCATCTTAAATAATTAATTAGGCTTTAGATGGTGAATGTCATAAATAAACTCTTGCAAATGTAATTAAGAAATGTGCTTTGAAATACAGAATGGCTCGAATACAAGACACACAAATATAATTAATAAGTATTTATGTTTATCTCTTTTTATTTATAAATGAAGAAAGCCAAATATTTTGAGCTATGTTTTATATGTAAATATAATTTTAAGACTATGTTTAATCAAGATCAGTGCGTCTCCGTCTCTCTTTGCTCTTCTGACTACGCGTGGTCTTCTTCTTCTTCTTTCCGGCTTCAAACGCTTTAGCCATAGAATGAGGTCTACCAAGATTATCGTAATCCTTGACCTTATAAATTCTCACAATCCAATTCTCAGATGTGAAAGCTTCGTCAAGAACATTCAATTCAGGACCTTGAGCAGGAAGACGTTGTTGACGAACACGATCCATAGGTTGTTGTCCATTGTAGAGTTCGTGGAATCTGTAGTAGCTCATCTTGTACATCAAAGAGTTCTTCATGGCGGGAGATGCTTGGTCGTCAACACGATAGTCACCCTGAGGTGTAAAGTAATCAGATTCCTTGATCTTGTCGGGCCAAACACCTTCAGCAATACGGATCATCCACAAGTATTTGTTGATATCATCACCAGAATATCCCAAGAGTCCACCAAAAATTACCAAAACGTAGTCGACATCATGCTGTTTCATAATTTCATAAGAATCCTCTTCATTCGATGACATCGCGCGACCAACTGTGGCAATATGTGTGTTGTTCCAAGTGTTGTTGTCCACAAGTGTAGGACGGTCAGCCATACCAGCAATCTGGTATCCATAATCCCACCATGACATAATCTTAGCATCTTCCTTTGTGTTTTTACGCAACCAGTAATACGCCTCTCTGAAGTCATCGATAATGTGTTGAGAACCATCAGGATTACGAGATGCAAGGACAATAGAGGGGCTGGAGTATGCATTCGAGGTCACCCAGGTGCAATGCCATACAAAGACACATAAGAAGAACACAAAACTGACAACAACAACGACACGCGAGTCGCGAGTAAGGATACCATAGTACTTCTTCTCTCCATTCTTAGACTTTGAGCCCTTTGAACTTTTGTCCTTTCCATCTGTACCATTCTTAACATCTTTAACTTCCTTTGTAGTGACCTTCGTGGTCTTTCCTTTTTTAGTAACAGTTGTCGTCTTTGTAGTGATAGAAGACGAAGACGAAGACGAAGATGTTGATGTTGATGTTGATGTTGATGAAATTGTAGATTCTGTTCCAATGAGTTCAGAGTTTTCCTCTTCAATGGCAGTAGACTTTTCGTTTGACAGATCAAGATATGTGTCCAAGATTGTGGAGACAGCAATACCAGCACAGATACAAACAACGGGTGTAAGGGTAAGCATCAAGCGGACCATGACACCAGCAAAGTACGAAGCAAAGATTCCATAGACAATTACAAAAACATGCTCGTCACGTAATTTTTGGAAGCACATGTAGATACCAGCAGGGAACAAGAAAATCAGCATCTCAAGGTCAAAGAAGAACGATGCCCATGCAGTTGGTTGATGTTCTGAAACAGATGCAATAATAGGAATATGAATCTTGGCGTATCCGGTATCCCAAAGCGAATAAAAGCGACCTGTCCAAGGAGCAATAAACCCACTCATCGTCAATAATACCAGAGCACTGAAACCAATTACAAACGAGCCCAAGACAAATGCCTTGAGAAGAACCTGGAATTGCTTTGCAGGCAAATGACCGCGCAGTAAATCAACGAATCCCATAATTTGACACAATCCAAAAACACCTAGTGATAAAGTAATTGCATTGAATATTAATATTCGAAAATACTAAAACAAAAAGGGAATTCCTACCCAGGGCAGCCATATGCTCAGAAGTACGAGTAGGCTGGAAACCGACAAAGGGAATTTGCATCGACATGAGAGTACCGAGAACATAGAATGTCGAGTAAGATACATAAACCCGGCTAGAGAATCGCCCCATCAACATTAAAACAAATACGTGGAGGGGGATCATGTTTATGATAAATACGTATCCACCCCATGCTGCAACCATATAAAAATAAAAGAATGCTGAAAGCGAGGCCCATAAAGCTGAACCTGTCTTAAGAGCCTTAATCCATAGGAAGAATGTGAACATCAATAGGAAGATAGCAATTGCTTCGTTATCATATGAGCCCGCGACAGAGCGCGAGATGTAACCAGGAGCGATACCAATAAAAGCGGCTGCGAGCAGACCAGCGGACGAGTCTTTCAATTCAGTGGTCAAGAGGTAGGTAGCATAAGCAGTTGCTCCTGAAAATACAGGAGCCAAAAGTACACACACGTTTCTAATGTCGACGGGAAAGTTGAAGAAATGAAGGATGTTGTGGATCACGGCGGCTGTAACCATGAGACCAGGGTAGACTGTGCCTCCCACGACGCGTCCAAGAGGATACCATGAACGGTCATCGAACCAGTTCCAGAACTCGTAGAAGCCGTCTTTAACGAGCATCTGAGTGGCACGATAATTGAACCTATGTTATTGTCATGAGCTTCCTGGAACGATAACGCATGTGAAAAGGGGTTTACCATGGGTCGAATTCGTGAATGACTGATTCATAACGCACGATGCTAAATAAACGAGATGAAAAAGCAGCCCCGGCAATCAAGCCGAGGATGGCCGTTTTTAGCAGTGTCTTTTGACTGCTGACATCCAGCATAGACATCGCAGTTGTATGTTTGGGATGAGTGATGAGAGGGAAGCAGGAAAGGCCAAGGACGGTTATTAAAGAGGCGATGATTCCCCGTCTCCATGTGCAGTCCTCCGATTGGACAGCAACAACGTGTTACTACACATTAGAGCGCGTTTGGCATGACAAAAGACGAAAATATTTCTCTTTCTTTCTCTCTTTCTCTCTACATGGTTCTTCCCACTCCACCGGATCCACTTGGGAACCCCCCCTCAACCCTCGGCTCACCCTCACCTCACTCTACCACCACATCCAGGCCCACCACCTCACAACGCACATACTTGGGCGCCGCTACGTTCGCACACACTGCTCTTCTTCTTCACCAGCCTCGTATTATATATGGCGACTCGATTGATGGCTTACCACGCATCTGATGTTCTGGTAACGCACCCCACTCTGGTTTCTATAATGCTCCTCTTCCTACTTCTCCTCTCCACAACGCCTTATGGCATGCCCTGAAAAGCTCTGCTTTTGCAGACTATCGTAAAAGTTACTCTTCTTAGTCGTTCTGCTCCTACTTCTCTCAAGGTCCAATTCCACGACGCTGCTTCCTGTGCCATTGCGTGCGCACACCCTATTTCTGTCTCTGATTAACTCCTCCCAGTCTGTATTGGCGTTGCTCTTAGTCGCAATGTATATCGGGTAACATTGTCTCGAGACCTTGGTGTTTGTTATCCTGATTTAGTAGCTGGACTCCAACGGTGCCTTGCCCCTTTCGGAACTGTGCGCAAAATTGTGGTCCGTGAGAGTTATACCTTTTTCGATGGCACTGGCAGTGTCCTCCTTGAACGACCCGAAACACGCTCATTATTCATACGCCACTTACGTTCAAAGGGAATTGACGTTCTCGTTCTTCAAGAAACTTATATTCACTCTATTTCTCTTCAAGACACATTTACCATGTAATTTCAATCTTCTTCTCTTTGGTCACCTCATTGTGAGCTTTTATGCCTTTCAAAAGGTATTATAATTACTGACCCGCTGTTTAGTTTATGCGGCCGCTGCATCACTGCTACTGTGTCTTACTCACAGTCTATGTTCACCTCTTTCCGTGCTTGTGTTATTTATGCTCCCGCTACTCATCGCGAACGACATTCGTCCCTTACCTCTCTTCGTAATCATCTTTTGCTACCCGTGTCACCCACCAATATGGTTTTATTGAGCGATCTCAATCACTCACTCACTACTTCAACACCCCATACCACTCCACCTCGTCCATGACCTCAATTTCTCAACGACCATCTTGTGGACTATGTCACTTCCACCGGCAAGGTACCTTAACCTACCTTTCACGGCGGGACATCATCCTCCACAATTAACTACATATTCGCTTCCTCCGATCTTGCTTCTTGTGCCTCCTCACACTCGGTGGCATATATACACTCGCAGTGGTCTGACCATTGTCTGATCACAGTCGCATTCCCCCTTCCTTCTTCTCGGATCAGTGGCAAAGGCCTTTGGCGAGCCAACCCTCGCCTTGCTCAGCTCACTTCCTTTCAGAACGAACTTTCTGTATTTCTTTACACCCTCGTCCCCACTCTCCTAGCTTCTCATTCCCCATAGGCAAGTTGGGATTTGGTCAAGTTCGAAGTGGCTCGATTCATTAAACGTTTCTCTCGCCGAACCTCGCCTTCTCCATCCACTATAGAAGCACGACTTCAAAGTCGGCGTTATAAGTTGATTCTTCAGTTTTGATATCAACTCGCCAAAAATTTTCAACTCCCCGTTATTGAACGCAAGCTCCAACAGGTCCAACTGGAACGTGTGGTAATTCTTGCTCTCTTGGATGGTCGACATTGGCGCGAACAAGGTGAAACCTCTGCCGGTTTCCTTAAACGCACCGATACTACACGCCAGTCAAAAAAGCTCATCACCAGCCTACGCCATCCTATTACTGACTATCTTTTCACCGATCCTGACAGCATGACAAGGACTGCTGCCTTCTTCTATGAGAATCTGTACTATCTTGAGCCCATCACTTCTGCTGCTGTTGACGTTCTTTAAAATCTTCCGGACAATCTTGCCCTCACTGATCTCACCCAAAATTGTCTCACTCGCAAGTTTTCTCTAGATACTATTCGCCAAGGTGCTTCTCAATCCCCCAATTTCAGTAGCCCTTGTCCTGATGAGTTGCCACATGAGATTCTGCGACTCATACTTGACCACCCCGAATGCTCCATTCTTGTTCCGCGTGTGTATAACGAAGCTTTGTTGGATGGTGTCTTTCTCTCTACTTGGATGTCTACCTGCGTGTATCTTCTCCCGAAGAAAGGCGACTTTACTTCTCTTCGGAATTGGTGACCCATCGCACTTATTAACACAGACGCTAAGGTCTTCATTCGTCTTCTTAACTCTTGTTTGATCCCTGCTGTTACTCTTCTTCTTACTCCCTACCAAACTGGCTTTGTTCAAGGACGATTTATTGCTGATAATGGGATGCTCACCCGGATGGTCATGGCTCAGGCTCCCCAGGAAAGCTCGACTGGTCTGGGTCTTCTTCTTAATCAGGAGAAGGCGTATGGCCGAGTCCACCTGGACTACTTGCGCCGAGCTCTTAATCGTTTTCGCTTTCCTTCGTCTATAATAACTTGTATCACAAAATTGGTTTTCTCTATACAAATTCAGATCAACGTTAATGGCTTCTTCTCTCGTCATCTCACACAATTGCGTGGTCTCCGCCAAGGCTACCCTCTCTCTCCCTTCTTGTTCAATTTGGTCTTTAAACCTTTGTTGCGACGAGTTATAGGTGACCAGTCCTTCTTCGGTTTTCGACCTTCTGCCCATAATACTACAAAAATTATATAGTTTCATCGAGTAGAAAGAAGGCGAATATTGAGTTTAAAGCAGAAATTTCTGCGTGGTTTTATGAATATTACCCGTGAGATATTTAGTATACTTATATCAGGTAGATAGAAGTTTGAGGTCCTGAAGTAAGTGTTGTTTCGCTGAGTGATAATAGCCTTTCTTAATCTGTCAATTGCATTCGAATAGAAGCAGTGAGTGTATACTTCACGCTCTTGATACATACAGTCATTGTATTCCATTTTAGGTCATTATTTAGTCTAAAAGAAGTAGATATGGATACTGCTTTTGTATCTATTTTTTCCTTATATTTCCTGTATATTTTTTTCCAAGTTATATAATACGAATTTGTGGGAAAGTATATTTCATCATATAAAATCTATCGGAAAGCACTCATTTTAAAGCCAATAAAAATACTTCTTTAGCAGGAATACTTCCCCTTTTTTCATTGTATATTGATTTATAGTTTTATAACTCAAATTCGTGGAAAAGCATGCATTTTGAAGAAGCGTTTTTGTATTATTTTGAGTGAATTTTTTTGTTTTGTTTATTTTCATAGTTGAAAAATAATATTTTCTTGACGAGCATTCTAGTTTTTCTTAGTGCATTCATTTCGTAAAACTGTTGAATACAACAATACTTCCTACCATATACTGTTGACCTGCTATTGTTTTGAACACTTATTCTGATACTTACTTGAAAAGATAGTCGACTAAATAACATCAGAAAATAAAGATTTGTATATTAGAGAATATCATTGACAGTAAAGTATATGAAATTCAATACTTACGGATTTGATATAATTGCCATGGACTAAGAAATGACAGCTTGCAAACACTATGACATTAAAGCTCTTGATATGCTAATTGCTATCACAAGATATCACATTTAGTATTGTATATAATGAGTGTATACAGGATTTTTTTTGTAAAAGACTTACCCGATATTGTTGCTCTGACAAAATAATACTTGGTCCTAATTGAATATAGTACAAAAAAAGGTCAGATATAAAAGCAAAGCTAGAATACATATATTTTATAAAAACAGACAACAATATGAATTGTAAATATCATTACGGGTGGCATCAAAAGGATATAATGGTAGCTATATTATCAGAATTATTATTAAACATATGTTTATTGTCATATTGCTAGTCATATACTTTAGCAAAAAGGAGATATATAACTTTGCAACCTGCTTGAAGACAAAAGCAGTGAGTAAAGAAGTAAAAGAAAGAAGCAAAAAAATGGAAAATGTTATTATAAATTTGTGTCAAAAAGTGCAAAAGAAAAAACAAAGAAAAATAGCTTGGCTTCAAATATGTAGATTCCAGATAATAGTGGAATACGAACAGCGTTTCAAAAAAAGTGGTTTATTTAAGCAAAGATATATACCTCTCTAATATCAAAGTAAATGTCTTTTTTTTTATTGATTGGCGACAGTGCAAAGCACTGGTCAAAGTAAATGCCCAGAGTCATAGCCTTTGTTATATCCAATATAATTAGCTTAATGGAGTTATATCCATCAAAAGTTAAAAACCCCGAGGAGTTGAAATATTATCAATTTGTCCCTTTGATTCAACCGAAGTTTCTCAAAGTCAAATCAGATAATTTTTGTAGTGTACACGCGCAAAGACACCGCTAACACTTCCCATCACGTTTGAGGCGAATTTAGAAGATAGGGAAACATTTCCTGCTGATAATCTCACACTCACCAACGATGACTTGGCATAGGTGGAGACATATTTTGAACAAAATTGCGAAGACGACCCTATGAAGGGTATTGAAGAAACTACCCACAAACGCGTTCTCTATTTTTAAGATACATTCGATCGTGCGGGATTGATTTAATTGCCCTTCAAGAAACCCATGCCAATACTGAACCTCTCCAACAGATGTTTCATACACAATTCCATGCCCAAGATTCCTTGTTTTCTCCGCACTGCGATCTTGTTTCTCTTTCTCCGCATTTATCTTTAATTAACCCCCTATTCAGCCCTTGTGGCCGTTGCATTTCTACTACAGTCATACATACAAATAATTCAATTACCTCTTTCCGTGCATGAGGTGTTTATGCTCCAGCTTCCTACCGGAACAGCTTTTCTTTCCTTCGCTCTCTTCTCGACTCTCCGGCACTACTCCCTCGTCTCCCATCCTCATGCATATTTTCGGCCGACTTTAATTATACCTATCGCACTACTTCTGCTAACCCTCTCCAGACCCCTCCCGAATGGCTTAACTTTATATCTAACCATTTCATGGATTGTTTAACACTGAGTGGTGAAGGCCCCTCCCCAACCTTTCACCGACAACTTTGCTCCTAATCCATAGACTATGTATTTGTATCTTCCATCCGTGCTCCGTGCTGCGAGTACTCTTTTGTGTCCTATATATATCCGAATTGGTCTGATCATTGTCTAGTAGCTGCTACTTTTAAGTTCACTGTCAATCATGAAACAGGAAAGGGAATGTGACACGCCAACTCTCAACTTGCCTGCAATTTCACTTTCTGTACAGAATTTGATGTCTATATTTCTACTTCCTCTATATATATCCCCACAAGACTAATAGGATAGATTAAAACACATGCTTACAAAATTCATCAAGTTCTTTACTAGGTGCTGCATACAAACACTCACTACACTGGAGGCCAGACTTCAAAGTAAACGTAACAAGTTGATTTACAAGTTCAGACAACAATCCGCCCAAAACTTCCAATTGCCCATTATTGAAAGACAGTTGCAACAAGTCCAGCTGGAGAGAGTGGAAATTCTTGCTCTTCGTGCAGGCAAACATTGGAGAGATCTCAGCCGGTTACCTCAAACGTACAGTTGCAGAACGACAGTCCCGAAAGACCATAACCCATCTACCCCACCATCACACAGGCCACCTGCACTCGGATCCCGATAGCATCACAGAAGCGGCTACTGCATTCTATGAAACTCTATACACACCGGAACAAATAGATCAGACGGCCATAAACGATCTTCTTGACCATCCCCCCCCCCCCCCCCCCCTATGAGATTATTCAACTTGTTTTTTATCAACCTTCCTGTTCGACCTTGCTGTCCCAAATGTACAACGAGACTTTCAAGAGTGACCAATTTTCGTTGTCTTGACAAACCACATGCGTTTCTTTGCTTCCCAAGAAAGGCGATCTTTCCTCCTTGAAGAATTGGCACCCAATTGCCCTGATAAATTCCGACGCCAAGGTTCTTACTAGCCTTCTCAACGCAGGCATGGTCAAGGCTGCTGGTTCCTTAGTATCACCATACCAAACAAAATTTCTCCATAGTCAATTTATTGCTGATAATAGTATTATTACGAAGCTAGTTATGGATCATTCCAATTCCACTGGCCATTCTGGAATTGGGTTCCTCCTGGATCAAGAAAAAGCATATGATTAGGTTCATCCGGAATATCCCAACTAAGTTCTCGCTGAATTCGGTTTCACCTCTTCTATTATAACCTGCATCACTAATCTTTTTTTCTCTTCTGGCCTTAAGATTAATGTAAACGGTTTTCTTTCTCGTCCTTATTGTCAAGCGCATGGACTCAGACAGGGTGACCCCATGTTCCCTGTTCTGTTTAACCTGGCCTTTGAACCACTTTTGCACCAACTCATACACAACTCTCAGTTTCCTAGATTTGAGATCCAAAGTACTTCTGACCAACCCGCACCTCCACTTATAAAGCTACTCGCTTATGCCGACGACCTTCTGGTTTTCCTCTAGCAGATCCAGGACATGTCCAAATTGCAGCACCATCTCGCCACCTATGCCTCTGCTTCCAACGCACTCACCAACCTTGACATGACCCAAGCTTTCTCCTTGTCAAGCAGACCCCATACCCACTGGATGGACACACTTCACAGCTTGCAGGCTGTCGACTGGCATGATAGTCGCTCTCCCGGACCTCTTCGCTACCTTGGCTCTCCGATCATCTCCTCCCTCACCCAACGCAACTCCTTCTGCTCACAAATCCTGTCTAAGATAGAGTGAGCTTCACAGATCCACCTCTCCTGCGCCTTGTCCTTCCGTGGCCGTGCTACTTTCCTAAACTCTCTTATATTTTCAAAGCTCTGGTACGTTCTTCGTGTTGTATCTGTTCTTGGCACCTTCTTTACCAAAGATCGATCTCTCACGTGCCGTTTTCTTCAACATCGAAGCCTCCCACCGATTAGATTTGGCACCCTATGTCTCCCCATTAAAACAGGCGGTTTATGGGTTTTGAATTTAAAATTGCAACAAGGTGCCTTTCAACTCCGTTGGCTTCAATCTCTGCTCCAATCTACTTCGTCTCCTTCTAGCCTGGTAATACCTTGACTACTATATCTTCTTCGGCATTATCTGCCTGATGTCCATCTCCATCTTCCTTTCATTTCTTCTAACATCAGGCATCCTCGATTTCGATCATATACTAGTCCTTTCTTTAACCTTTTTGTTGCCTGCGATCTCTTGCCTCACGATTTCTACTCTACCGTGATGAATCTAACGAATTGCCTGAAAATTCTTCTAGCTTCTGTAGTTATGGTTCCACACGGTCTCCCCGCTTTTCCAGCTTGTTGTCACCTCCGGATCCGGGATGCCTACGATATCGACACAACTTTGAATATCATTTCTCGCCGCTTACCTTCTTCCTTTCCTCGTTCACCACGCATCCTTCACAAAGCCCTTCAGCCTACAGATGATCATTCTCTCTTCCTCCGCGCCTTCATCATTCGCGCTTGCCTGCCTCAAAGTATTTTGATTGAGCAATTCCCCGACTGGATGGCTCACACGGGAACCGAGGTTGATCCTTCCACACTCCTGCCAGCCCTATCCCCAACTTTCGTTGGAAATGCTTGTCTACACGCCAATTCCGTTCCTCCTGTGAAGTGACCACCTCTTCTCTCGAGGGTGTACCACAAAACATAAGAGCCATAACATGGTGCCAATTGTGGTTATTCGTTCTTCCGTATGTATCATAACATTTGGTTCCGGCTGCTTCACAACAAGATCTCATATCGATCAGTGCTACATCACCGTATTCCAACCTCATTTCCATCCCCCACTTGTTCGCTGTCTGGAACGGAAATTGACTCTCAAGACCATTTTCTCTTCGCATGCTCACTAAAGCTTCCTCTCTGGCATACATTCTGGCTCACGCACTTTAGCTTCTCCTCCCAAACCTCCGACATTCACAATGCACTGTACACGTTTGCCTTCTTTCCTCCCCTTAATCCCACTTTTCATCCTGTCTCAATCCTTGACTCTGTTCTTTTAGCCTTGTGGCGAGATCACTGGGTTTTCATATTCGATCAATCGCATTTCGTTGCCATCAATGCCACTACCACCGTCAACACCCTGCTTTCCCGCTTACAATATGAAGAACATCTTGATCAATGCCATTTCCCTGTCTAAATTCATCGCGTTTCTTTCTCTTTTTTTTTGCTATTCTCCTTACACTCATTTATAACAAAAAACACAAAATCCCCAAAAAAATTAAATAATAAATGAAACAAAAACAAGTTGTGGCGCCTCTTAAGCCTTTTGGACAAGAGTCCCACCAATAAACCAGAGCTCCACTCCATAAAAACAAACAAAAAAAAACGCAGTGGTGGCAAACAGGAAATACATGATGAGAAACTAACATTGAAAAAGGGAAGAGGGGAAAGAGAGGAAGACAACATGGACGAGCGATCGACGTTCTGTCTTTTTTTTTTCTTCTTTTGTCGCTTAAACCCAAACCTTTCATTACTCACTAAAAACAAAGCAATACGTTTATCAATAAGGTGGGTCTGTGTTCAATAAAACAAAATACTTACGTAAAGATAAAAAGGTTGTTTGTAGCTGCCACAGCAATGGAGTTTTCATGAGGATGCCACGACGCGTGAAGGATCTTTTTACTAAAGTCCATCGAGTCATTCAACATCCCGTTCTTGGCACCACCTCGTGCCATGGAAAGCTTGTTCTTGGCTGATCCAAGGCGTTTAGCCTTGAACGCATTTTTATCTGCCTCAAGAGCAATATCAGTCTTGCCCTCGCGGTCATAGATATGGAATGTGTTGCTGTAAGATCCTGTGAGAACAGATCTATATAGAAAAAAAGTCACCCGCAGAAATAAATGATCCTATACTATACATTTCGAAAATCATATACTTACTGCCCATCCGCACTAAAGTTACATTCGAACTTATCAAAAATACAGTCGTTCTCATACAGATCACACAACTTGTTTCTCAGTTGATCGTGAATCTGGATAGTTTGGACAGGTCGGTTATCCATGTTGATATCCCAAATCTTTAGAGTAAGGTAATCTCTTGAAAGAATATATCGACCATCCTGACTAAACTTAACATCTGATACAGATGAAATAATCTCGGAAAAGAAAGATCTGTTGGCAGGATCCTCTGCTTCTTCAAATACTACTCGAGTGTCAAATAGCTGTCTCAAATTTGCCGCACATGTTATTCGCTTTAGTTTTACCTTTAGCGTGTTGATCACACAATGCAGATTGACGCATATCACTCAGCTTAATAGAACCTTTACTAGAGCTGTACATAAAAACATTGCATTGCAAAGGATGAAATTCTGCTGCAGTAATGACCTCAGTGAGCTCCTCCATATTAGCAGGTTTAATGTCCACAATATCTATTCAAATACATATCTATTAATTAATTCGATTTTAAAACACATTTCCTTATTTCTTACTGAAACTCTGATCAGAAATATCCATATTCCATAAGTTAATCCTCAGGTCGTCTGCTGACAAATAAGTCTCGCCGTCCGAATTTGTTGATATAGAGTTAATATGGTACGCATGGGCTATAAAAGCATACATAAAAAGTTAGCTCTTTATATCAGTATATGTTTCTCTCTCTCTCTTTCGTTTACCATATCTTACCATTTGCATAGACTTTACGTGGCACAGCAGCCACAATAGTATCCCGATGTGTAAGCTTAGGAACTCTCAAAGCGGGCTGAGGAGCGTCAGGTGCTACTGGACTCTCAGATACAACCCGAAGAGATTTCTCAAAAACCTTCCAAAGCTTGATTGTTTTGTCTGCAAACCCAATGGTCATGGATCAGCTACCATTAACTCTCAAGATCAAGATATATACAATCTTTTCTTGTTGTATTACCATTGGTTGACAGTAAGAAATGTGCCGAGTTTTGTCTCTTGCACCATTTGATCTTGTTGATTTTCTCTTCAATCTCTAAACTCTTAAGATAATCAAATTCGGCTTCATGCGACTGAAACTCAGTATGGAATTTATATTCGCACCCCTTTTTCTAAATACCAAAGGAATCATAAATCTTCAGATTAAATGATACATAAACAAAACAGCAATAAATAATAACAATAACAATAATAACTTACACTTTCATTGCGTTCAAACAATACAACTCTTCCTCCTTTGTCACCGGTGGCTAAATAGTCTCCGGTTGGATCAAATTCGACCGTAGTAATAATATCAGCTATAAAAACCAAACAGTTAGACCATCATAATATGCATCTCCTGTATAATTTTATCTTATTTCTACATCTGATTTTCCTGACAATGACGACATAGTAGAAAAAGATGATGCAAGTCTATCCTACTAAGTTGTATGTCACTCTTAAAATCTATGGCATTTATTACCTTCTGTAATGTCGTCTGAGTCTCCCTTGTCGCCAAAGCATTGGGCAAACTTCCAGTTGTGGTCTTCACTCATTGTGTTGTTAAAGTATGTATTTTATGTTATTGTACACCGATAGAAAGTCTCTAGGGATGGGCGCTCCTGAAAAATATTCTAGCTTGCGAGCGAGGGGAAAACGTGCGTTGAATGTCCGCCTCACAAGGGGAACCTTACGGACAGCCTGGCGGGACAGCCTGGCGGGACAGCCTGGGCATTAATTTTAGGGAGACGACATTTCATGGTGGGTGGCGACATTTTGATTCTACCGGACCACAAATAGTGACCTTTTTGCTGGCATGAAATAACTCTATCTGGTTCCTAAAGATACAAAATATTCATAAATATTTTCTTTTGTGCTTTGCAAAAAAAAACAATAAGTAGATGGGGATTACCTACCAGTTGGTACTGCCAGACTCTGGGAATATACGGTGGTGAAAGAAAGAGAAAATCATGATACGCGTAAGAAGCCCAATGAATAGTAAAATATTTAACAAGATTGTGCCACACTTTAATGGCAGCAGCTCCTTGTAATTTCATGCATAACTTACTATTGATGTAGTGTATTTGTGATGAATTATTATTATTTCTTTATTCTCAAGTCTAAATTCAGGACTACTAATTGAATATATAGGATTTGTTTTTCGTATGAGACAGTATTTTACTATTAAGCTGCCAAAATACAGGCTGTGTCTCTTAAAATAATGGGATTTAGGTGCCTGAGGAGAGATTAATAAACACAAAGTGTAGGGACAAAGTAGTAATGTTAATACATACAATGAATATATTAGGGGGTTTCATTATATCTTCGGATAGAAATTCAGATTAGGATTCGGGCAGCGGGGATTTAATTAATTAAATTATTGGCTGAGAAGAATTTGAATAGAATTAAAATGTGTAGATTTAATCCAAAGGAAAAAGCTTTCGGATTGAAACTGAGGATTGCTCATTTTGACGTCTTGGAATACTTAAAGCAAAACTTTATGAACTTATTTGCCTGTTTTACATATTTCTATCTTATATACCAGCTCTTATAAAAAACTCCCAATATAAGCGATAGAAAATGACTTAATTGCTTCTAATAAAATATCAGGTACAAGAATAAGACGATTAATTAAAAAGGGGGACTCAATAATTGACATTTTATACTCACTTTCATTGGCTACAGGTTTAAAGCCCGATGTAAGAATCCTATCTGAATATCTATCCAAAGAGATAATGAAACCCCCTACTGTGTTTTTTCAGGACACGCCATTTTGCCCCGAAGGATTAGAGAAAGACACTGGGTCCCGGACATGTAGTCAGAATTGATTAGTCCGGGTAGATAGAAATATCGTATCCCACCAAGAAACGTCGTCCCCGTAAGATTGCTGCAAAGTCTGGCCCCCAACCCAAAAAAATGCGTGTAACCACGAAATATTAATTATGAGTGACGTTGCATACGTTTAGACTGTCCAGGCTGTCCTGTCAGGCTGTCCGTAAGGTTTCCGTCTCACAACAGGGTATCCGACGTCATTCGAACGCTTTAATCCATCCAATCACAATCTTTTGAATCCTTTTTCATGCTTCATTGCTACAACTCTTCTCTTAAGAGGTGACTGTGGTTGTGTAACAGTACCCAGGATATAATTGGAAGATCCAAAAAACGAGTGCGCTGGCATGGCAATGATGATTCTTAGTATTTTAGACTTACTGTCTATTTTCCCATAATAATTCTTCTTATGTTACGGGAGAGACATTTATAGAGTATGATAATGCATTAATTATCCCGTCACTCTTTATAGTGTAGGCTTCATTATATTATCAAAATGATTGGCTAATGACACTTGCTTGCCAGTCACCGCTCATTCTGGAGTGCTCGAAGAGGAGCCTGAAAGCAGTCATTGTGGCTTGGGCCACCGAAAAATTCCTTCACAGGCTGAAAAGGGACCAAGTTGCCCGTCTGTCAAACTTTTGTATTTTCCAGACAATTGCGACATGGCTGACGAAACAGTGATCAAGCCAACAGCCGTGACACCTGCCATTGACACCTCAAAGTGGCCTCTTCTTTTGAAGGTAAAATTAAACAAAGAAACAAAACAGAAAAACAGGTCTGACAGGTGGATCGCCTCAATAGAACTACGATCAGCTCAATGTCCGTACTGGTCATTACACACCCATCCCCAATGGTTGTTCTCCTTTGAAACGCCCTCTTAACGATTACGTTCGTTATGGTGTCATCAACCTTGACAAGGTAGGCTTTCTTTCTTTCTTTTTTTAAGAAAATGATAATAAATTATAATCGTGTCGTTTGAGTATAATAAGCTTACTCAATAATATCAATTAGCCTGCCAACCCTTCCTCTCACGAAGTTGTTGCCTGGGTTCGTCGTATCCTCCGTGTGGAGAAGACTGGCCACAGTGGAACTTTGGACCCCAAGGTTACCGGCTGCTTGATTGTCTGTGTTGATCGTGCTACCCGCCTTGTTAAGTCCCAGCAAGGTGCTGGTAAGGAGTATGTGTGCGTTCTCCGTCTTCACGAGGCTCTTGAGAGCGAAAAGAAGTTGTCACAGGTAAACCATCAAGAATTGAGAGTTAGAGTTATTTAATATAATTTTTACGATTTGGATGTGTTTATTAATTTTATGGGGTTTTGTGTTTGATTTTTTTAGGCTATTGAGACCCTTACTGGTGCTCTCTTCCAACGCCCTCCTCTTATCTCTGCTGTCAAGCGTCAGTTGCGTGTCCGTACCGTTCACGAGAGCAAGCTCCTCGAATTCGATAACGACCGTCACTTGGCTGTATTCTGGGCCAGCTGTGAAGCTGGTACTTATATGCGTACTCTCTGTGTACATTTGGGTCTCTTGTTGGGCGTTGGTGGCCACATGCAGGAGCTCCGTCGTGTGCGCTCTGGTGCCATGTCTGAGAACGTAAGTTGATCATATAATTTTTTTAAAAAAATATAGAGCGGAATATTAACTGGGATATTCTTTTTTACAGGATGAGATCGTCACAATGCACGATGTCATGGATGCTCAGTGGTTGTTTGACAACAATAAGGACGAGTCTTACCTCCGTCGCGTTGTCCGTCCTCTCGAGACTCTCTTGACTGGTTACAAGCGTGTCGTTGTTAAGGACAGTGCCGTAAACGCTGTCTGCTACGGTGCCAAGCTGATGATTCCCGGTCTCTTGCGTTACGAGAGCGGTATTGAGGTCAACGAGGAGATCGTCCTTATGACCACCAAGGGTGAAGCTATTGCTCTTGCCTACGCACAAATGACCACTGCTGTTATGGCTACTTGTGACCACGGTGTTGTTGCAAAGGTCAAGCGTGTCATTATGGAGCGCGACACATACCCCCGCCGCTGGGGACTTGGCCCCGTTGCCTTGGCCAAGAAGAAGCTCAAGTCTGATGGTAAGCTCGACAAGTTCGGTCGTGTCACTGACGAAACCCCCGAAGTCTGGAAGACTGCCTACGTTGACTACACCAATAACCCCGATGGCAAGGACCTTGCTCCTGCTTTCGGCAAGCCTTCCGAGGCTGCCGTCGCTGCCGCCGGTATTGCACCCAAGATTACTGCTGTTCAGGTCGCAAACAAGGACTCCACGAAGTCCTTGAAGCGTGTTGCTGAGGATGAGGATTCTTCTGAGCCCAAGAAGGCCAAGAAGGAGAAGAAGGAGAAGAAGGAAAAGAAGGAGAAGAAGGAGAAGAAGAGCAAGGATTAATAAACAGGAAACAAAATATTGGAAAGTAACCGTTTGTAAATCGCATAAAATGAAAGATGTAATAAAATTTAACCAGCATTTGTAAATCTCAATTTTTTTTTTAACAAAAAAAGAAGTCTATTTGCTCAGACTAACAGAATGAATATTCTGAACGAAAAAAAAAATTAAAATTAAAAGGAGTCTGTAACCCTAACCCATGGATCAAAATATTCAAATATCGATCTGTATTATATAAAGCACTAAGCTTGGTTTTTATTGGGTATAAACCTATACACTTACTGGTAATAGAAGAAGACTTATCTTTAGCGTCTTTTTATTTTGTGTGTATGAGCGTATACTTAGATGGAGTCCAAGGAAAGTGTGCCTTGGGCCTATATTTTGCAAGAGAAAAAAAAAACTTGTATAATTAAAAATCTCTGTGTCTATCTCAAGTAAATCTTGAGCTAAATTTAAGATGAAATTCATAAAAAAAAAGGAAAGTTTATGAAAAATATTATTATCTTTTAATTTAGAATAGCTTTCACAGCCTTTCGTCTACAGTTAAAAGCACAATAACAAGAGATGTAAAATTTGGAACCATGAGAAATTTAGAAGATAAAGCTTATTGCTCCAGTTAAAATACATTAAAGGAAAAGGCTGTGAAAATTGAAAGATTGAAATATATATGGGTAAAATGCCTCAACATAAAAAGAACGAGTGTTTCGCGACGACAAGTTCTATTTGAACACCGTTGAGAGACATCTGTCAAAAGAGGATGTATAGTAACACAGGCGGCTTGTTTGGCCGAGAGTACTCTTTAGCAAGAAATTAAAACATAATAAATAAATGAAAAATAAAGGCGAGTTAGGAGCTTAACTACCCCTCCTCACAAGATATAGGTAGCAATTTTATACTGCTATATTCTGATAGGCACACAATTACACTGTGAGTTATCTTTCTTATTATTGTTGGCTGTATAAGACTTGAGATATGCTATTTTATGTACCAATGCCTATTCATCACGTGACAGCAAATTCCGATACACTTTAAAGATATGAAAAAAGAAAAGTAACATTGTCTTTTACAAAGAAAAAAAAAGTAACAAGCGAATAGCAAATAATACAAATATATATATATATATATATATATAAAACAAATAAGCAAATGTCATCAGTATCACGCCACATCGTACAATCTAATGCTACACGACAATCCCATATAGTCAAAACTACACCAGGCGACCCAAAATATCCATATCTGTATAAGAGATCAAAACTAGTTCTTTGCAGCAGTATCTTTGCCAAGCAATTTTGATACATTATAGAAGATAGCAATATTCTATTTGACTGATTCTTACACTTTTTTTTATCATAGCTTTTAAATTTATTTTTTTTAGATTGTTTTAAAAAAAACAAATATCCAACAAACTTTCAAGGGGTTTGTACCATGAAAAATCTTCTGGGATACCAAACATTAATAATCTTAAAGACGAAGACCGTCTTCTAGGTATATCATACAACCACTCGACATTGGTGAATCAAATCGGCGCCCTTGTTTATCGCTCTTTTTCCGTTAGTGGTTGGGAGAACTTATGGTCCGAATGTCCCACCCTTAAGTATGTATTGTCCGTCCTTGACTTTCATTTGAAAGGATATAAGAAACAGCGCAGACATTTCAATCCAATTCACATCGCTCTTTCTTTTTTTTATGTGGAAGTTTTGGAAATCCATAAAACACTTTCTAAAGTGGCTTTGGGTTGAGAAAATACGCTTCCTTGAATTACATTATATATATTTCACCCTTCTCATATTCATCACATCTGCATTCTATTACTTCCAGCCCGACAACAAATGGAGTTATGTTGATGCGTTGTTTACCGCAACCTCTGGTGCAACAAACACCGGCCTCAACGTTATACGCATGTCAGATATGAGCACGTACCAAGTTCTCGTACTCTACTTTACGTCGTTTCTAGGCTCTCATGTAACCATTTCGCTTATAATTCTTTATATTCGAAAACACTTCTTTTCAATCCGTTTCGATGATATGATCAAGTTCAATCGTCAACGTCAACGCGAAGAACGAAATAAGAGAAGATTCGAACGTTCAATTCTTGATCTCGAACGTGGTGTAAAGAAAGAATACCGTGAAAGAGCTATGACTGCCATGCCAGGTTTGAAGCGTCGAATGTCCATCTTCACCCCTAACATAACAGAATTGGAGAACGAAAAGGCTGCTAACGAGCAAGCTAAGCTCGGAAGACACAGGAGCTGCTCAGTTGATTTTAACGTCAGTAGTCCACCCTCAAAGAAGGTTCAAGATCAACTTGATAAATTCAAAAAGACTCGAGACAAATACTTGGATGCCCACAAAAAACGCCGTATGTCTCTTGCTCCAGAAACTCTCAACACTCCAAACGATGAAGATAGCAATCGGACAAGAAATAGCCGGGGAACTTCCGACAGTGCAATGGCAATAATGAAACCTCGATCTTTAAATATAAATACCACACCTAATAACAATTTGGATCAGTCTAATGATCAGAATGGAGAGCCAGTATTGACATCATCTCCAACTGAAATAAATTCAGTTGACATTCCGGAATCACGAAATCCGGAAAATATTCCGAGTACCTCTCAGCCTGACAATGTCGATCCCAGGGACACATCTACTCCACCTCCACGAACTGCAATCAATTTTGATAACAACTTGAACAAAAAACGTGTTGACGCCCGTAAAAAATATAACAGACAAAATGAAATCGACGAAAAGTTTGTTGGCGAACGCCTAAAGTCTCTTGTAACCTCCGAACCCCATGTTCCTGATACGGCGCATATACTGTACAATGCTTATGAAGAAAATCAAGCTATTAAGAAACTGATGAGTGAAACTATTGACAAAAGTCAGCTGACCCGTGAACAGCGCTATAAAATCGGTGGAGCTGAATACCGTGCAATTGATATGTTGACTCGTTTGGTGCCTCTGTATTATATTGGCTTCATTATTGGCTTTGGTTTCATTTTTCGAATCTACATAGCCGCATCAGCATATGCTCGCAATGTTCTTGAAACCTCGAACGGTAACGGGCCCGTTAATCCTTGGCTGTTTTCATTCTTTCTCTCTATTTCGGCCTTTAACAACCTTGGTCTGAGTCTGGTAGACGCAAGCATGGTTCCGTTCCAAAACGCGCCGTTTCCGCTTATTATGGCTGCATTCTTGGTGCTTATAGGCAATACGGCCTATGCTTTAATGCTTCGTTTTATCATTTGGTCCTTCAAAAAATGTACACCTCCGTCGTACGTTATGCTTCGTGAAACATTACACTATTTGCTTGAACATCCCCGAAGATGTTATACAACTTTATTTCCAGCTACACAGACGCGTTGGCTATTGCTTGTATTGATTGCAATTACTGTGGCTGAAATCGGAAGTTTCCTTGCTCTTAATTATTGGCTTCCAGTATTGAATGGAATTCCGTGGGCTTCCCGTGTTTTAGATGGCATCTTTCAATCTATTGCAACCCGAAGCGGTATGTTATCTAGTCTGTACGACTATTCCAATTTTCTAAATCTTATTTTGTTTCATAGCTGGTTTCAGTGTAGTGAGTTTGATCGACCTCAACCCGGGCACGCAACTGGTGTATATTATTGCTATGTATATTAGTGTTTACCCTGTCGCAATATCCATGCGTAACAGTAACGTTTACCAGGTAATTAAGAGATATACGATAGGAATTGACTTTTTTTAAATGTTTTGCACGACCAAGTTTATTTTGGAAACAATAGGTAGATCAACTCAATCTTTCTTTCTTTTTTTAAAAAAAAATTTAAATCTTTAGGAGCGTGCACTGGGTATATTTCATCATGAACAGGAAGATCAAGAAGGGGAAAACGAAGAGTATAAGCCAGAGACATTCTCCAAGATAATCAAACTCGATCGTCATCCAACTATCAATAGCGTGTTAACTAACTCGCGAAAGGTGATCCGTAGTCCCGACTTTTTTGTAATGACACAGATTCAGCGACAGCTTACAAACGAAATTTGTTGGTTGATTGCTGGTGTCTTCTTGGTGTGTGTAATTGAATCAGGACCAATTATGGACCCATCGCCGATAACCTTTTTGACCATACTTTACGAGTGTGTTTCTGCATTTGGTAACGTTGGTGCCTCTGTTGGCTTCCCAGGGACTACTCCTTCTCAGTCAGCCGAGTACCGTACCCTCAGTAAACTTGTTATTATGGTACTTATGTATCGAGGCCGACACAGAGGTAAAAGAGTGGAAAAATACAACTAAACTATATATTTCCAAATTTACTAAAACAAATACTCTAATTTTTCTTTAGGACTTCCGGCGGCCATTGATCGCGCTGTACTACTTCCATCCGAACAAATGGAAGAGAATGAAATAAAAGAACAAGAGATGAAGCGACGAAATACCGTTTTATCCCAAGGAATTGGTGCCAACCATTTTGTTTATAACCGCCAGAAAACTAACTAGCATTTAAAACAGTTGATATATTCCTTGGCTTAGATATACCTAATTATATAATTATACCGCACATTTATTTATTATATCTATTTTGAAAAAGCCTTATTGGCGTTTCATACAATGGATATCCCATTTCACAAAGTATAATACATTCTATTTTCTACATACACCATAAAACGCAATAATACAACATTTTATTTCAGCATATTTGTATATTAAAAGTTTGTGCTTCACAGGTTTTCTAGTAACCTTATACCAAACTTTTTTTTGAAAAGTTTAGAATTTTCTTTGTACACTATTTTCGCTAGTGTTTTGTACATAAAAATAAATATCAAAGCTCATTTGATAGACAAAAAAGCAACGAAGACAAGGCCCAAGTGCCAGTGATAATCTTTTATTTAAACAGCAAAAAAAAAAGTATTACAGAAATTAAAGGTAGAAAGATTAATAATTTTATCTTGATGAGCCTGCTAGCAAAAGTTTCCTTTAATATACTGAATAATATATTCAAGTAAAGCTTTAAAAGATAGATTATCAATTGTGGCTGCTAGAGTCTGATACACTTTTAATAAAATTAACCAATCTACGTTTAATTGCACGACAATTTAAATATAATCACTATAGATTTTCTTATACTTTTAACATACGTATGGCATCAATTGGTTCCTACAATGAATGACCATCTTTAATTCTTGGAGCAATACAACTCAATTTTACAAGCTACTTTCACAGTATTTACAGATTTATTGAATATGATTTGTAATAAGCATATTATCCCTCCTTTGTGACATTTCTAGCTGCACGGGCTTCTGAATTAAATCCATCGCGAATAGAGTCCATTTTATTCTTTGCTTTGTCTGTGCACCAAGCCAACTTTCGGCTCACGCTGTTGCGTCTGATTTTTGGTGACTTGAACATACTTCGCATCTCTTGCATATACTTATAATCGTCGTCTCCAATATCCGAGTCGTCTTCAGCTCCATACTCTGATGACATACTCGAAGAACGCCTTCTACTATATTTCAATTCTTCGGTATCTTCCTTTTTCTCTCTTTCTTGTTGGACTGCTTCTTTCAGTTCTGGGTCAGCCGTGGTGTCGTTATTATCAGCACTCTGCTCCTGGATCCATTGTTGGGCCTTTGCTTTGATAGCGTCGTCATGGAATGGATCAGCACCAACCATATCTTTCTTATACGAGTGTAGATGGGTGTGCACTGGAGAGAACCCAGGAATCACTTTAACTCTTAGAGTTACTTGACCCAATTCACCATCAATCCCCCAATCATCTTGATTTCGATTGGACTCCTTGCTTTTTTCTGAGCAGTACGGGTGTAATCCGACCACAATATCATGCCATTCTTCATCCACCAGATTCTTTAACCATATGCGGCCAGAAGCCTTTGTGGCTGTAAGAGAACCTTGATGAATATGAACATATAACGCAGTACGGTATCGCATCGAAAGAGGAAAATAGAGGTGCTGATGCCACCATCCATACATTCCATTTTGAGCTGCCAATTCATCAGAGCTCTGCTGCTGCTTCATATGTTTTGGCTTGAGTCTCTTGATTATGGCAGGGTCGAGATTTAAAGCCAAGACAACCTTGGTGTTGTTGATATATTTAGGATCAAATGGTGGCTTGAGATCGGTGAGACTGACATAATCTACAACCAAAGTTGCAACGTCTAATCGAGTTGTGGTGTAAGCTTAATTAGTTAAGATTCTACGGAGTGTTTTTTTTAATAGCCTTACTTGCTCCTTGAAGCTCACGCGATAGACTAAGCTTGACTGGTTTGTACTTGATTGTCAGCAATACTTTTCCAAATCCAATACCATTATCGAGAGGAATCCACTTTTGAACTCCTTTAAACTATTGTATATCAACGTAAATATAATATGTTAAAGACACTATATAGAGTGAAGCTTACAGTATCTTTCTGGTCAATAAACAGGTCAGACAGGGGAATACATTTTGTTCCAATGACTGGATCGCGTTCCAAATCAACCGAGTTCTTTACCGAAATTCTAATGGTTGCGTTCTTATAGTCTGCGATAAAGTTTTCTGAGACTGCATTCCAATGCTATTATAAAGAGGAGAGAAAAGAGTTCAATCAAATGAAATATAGACGTTAGATTACTTACAGGACTTGGGTTACGCATCTTTGTTCTCGTTCTAAACACTTTATTATCGTTGATGTACATAATAGCATAAGGACTGACTATCTGGTTTGGGTTGTATGGATGTTTGTTTTCGTCAGCGGCTATTATTTCTGGATCGCCAATCTCAAGGTCAACAGCTTGATGGATTTGAATACTCAATATTCCTACAAAGTCGTATTAGATAAGACCCTATAGAAGCAGCATGGACTGTAATTACCATTATTGTGATCAGGATTCAATGGTTCTTGTTGTTGTTGATGTTCGGGCTTTGTCTCCTTGCCATTATCTTTCTGGGCGCCGCCGTGAAGCAGATCAGCTTTTGGAAGCGTATATTTAGGATGAAAGCTAAGCTTATAATTAAGCTTTATCTTGGACTTTGCTTCCGATTTCCCATCGATCGGAGCCCACCTAAAGACTATGGTCAGGCATTGCTTATTCCTCAGTTTCAGTAACTTACCCATCAAAGACAACACGCTCTTCTTTACACCAATGCGAAACATTTCCAAGCTTGTCGATCTGGCCTTGGACGATGTCCTTCACCGGCAAAGACACAGATCCCCACAGGTCGTCATATTTGACCTTATCGGCATCCCACACCTTAATATCTACCTTGGTATCTGCCAGAATATCATCTACGTAAAAGCTTATTTAATTGACAGTTCCTCTTTAGTAAACCACCAAAACTACCTTCGTTAACAAGAACATATAGTGTCTCATTCCATCGCGGGTCTTTGTCGTTAGTAAGGACGCGTGTACTCGAAAGAGTCTTCTTCGGCTGATTGCTCAACGATAGGGTTGCATAAGAGTCCTCCATGTCTACGATTTTATGTGTTAAGGAGCCATTTGTGTACTGCATAGATAATGTTTGCTACCTTGAATAGTCTGTGATCCTAAGCGAGAGGCTTCTCGAATCTCAACCTTGACAACGCCAATAGCTCTGACATCAACAGCATCTGCTCCCATCAGTGCTTGGATATCCAGAGTCATACTCTTTGGATCAACAAATTCGGCAAACCCGAGACTGATACCCTGGTTTACCAAAGCCTTGACCATCGGCAACTAGTAAATAATTAAGGTTAGCTATGCGAGATTATTTCTATTGACAAGCATAGCTTACATGCATAATATTAAAATGTTTTGTCAGTGGCATGACACCTGTTTCAATTATAGGATTTCTTGTAAACGCAATTGTAACTTTTGAAACAAATGGAATCTCTGGCGAGGTAAGAACTTTGAAGCGTATTTTTCCCGAAAAGGCCATCAGTTCAGCTCTGACAGTGATTGGAGTGTCTATGCCAGCTTTTAGTTGAATGCTAATGCCAGGTGGCTTGGCGGCATCATTAAGAGTTCCTGAGAAAGACGCAGAAGGGTGTGCATGGAAACTAAAAGATGCTTCTCCAAACTAATTGAAAAGGTTAGTGTGTTAAAAACGAATATGAACTGAGCCTTACGATGCTTTCGTCAGGCTGGCCAGGTAGAGAAGGAAATACACGGATTCTACGTATTTTATAAAATTCAGTTTTTTTGGAGTATTTATAAGCTTATAGTACTTACGATTGGATTCTAGGGGCTTGTACACCAATATCGAGGTCTTTTACTTTCATAAACTTCTAAAATTTTGGTCACAAATAAGGTTAAGAGTTTCTATTTTCTGGATTTCTTAAACCACTTACTACTACATCCGGCTGTACACTCTTGATAGTATCTTCCAACAGGTCTTCAACAAGCACAAAAAACTCGGGGTCAATACTTCTCCAGATCTTTTCGATCATAAAGTTCAACCATTCGACAGTTTCTCCTTCTGAAGTATATAGCTGATAGCATTCATTGGGGGGGGGGGGGGGGGGGGGCTTTTATACCCAAAAAAAAAAAAAGGGAAAACCATTCTAAAGGGGTGAAACCCCCCCCATTTCCTTCCTTCTTGGTTTGGAAAGTTCCCCCCCAAACCTTTTTTTGATTTTTTTCCCCCCCCCCCAAAAATCAATACCGCTTTAAAAATAGAGGAGCGAAAAAAAAATTTTGCCCATTTTTCAAGGCCGAAAGTTTTTTTGGGTTACCCAACCCTGCCCAAAAAATGCCAAAAAAAATGTTTAAAACAAGTCTTCCCCAAAAGGAGCAAAAAAGGGCGGGGGCGGGGAAAAACTTTAAAG
>NW_017265147.1:1202723-1248520 GCF_001638985.1 Phycomyces blakesleeanus NRRL 1555(-)
AAAAGGGGGGGGGGGGGGGGGGCAGATGATCTTATGATCTTTTTCTAAAGAAGAAGCAAGAATAATAAGAATAATAAGAATAAAGCACAGGATTCGATTATCTAATGCGGGGAACATTGATCTTGTGTGTGGGTGGGGGTTTATTTCATTAGTTTATTTTCTGCTTCTTTCTTCTTTTCCTCCTATGAAATCCAGCCGAGCTGCATTTAAGAGCAGCAGCAGCAAGATCTATTATAAGAATAGACACAGATATATAGATATATAGATATAGATATAAGTATTAACAGTAATACGTAGAAAATAATTATAAGGATAATAAGAGGTGAATTCAAAGAAAACTCTTCTTTACCCAGACTGTGGCTCTGGGGTAGCTGGTTTGGTAATGCGAGTACAAACACCTCCTCTAATAGAAACAGGAACACCCCCGAGGTCTCCGCGAGGACGCCCGCTGTGCTTGTACTTAGTAGAGTTAGAAGCCTTTTTAATCTTTGGATGTACACCGGCTATATTGATATAAAAATACATTAGTAGACATCATTGAGATGTGCTCCAAAAAAAAATAGTGGAGCATAGTAGAACAGAGCAAACCAAAGAAGATAGAAACAAAGGTCTTACGTTGAGAGCCACTGGAAGAACCGCACAAGGACAAAGATCTGGATATCTTATTTGGAGTAGAGCTTGATCCGCTTCCAGTGCTCATGGTAAGTCAAGTGGATTTTTTTTAAAAAAAAAAAGTAGACAGAGTGAATGGTACTAAATAGATTAGCATTTTCTATAAAAAAAACATATTTATAGTATTTTTTTTTCTATTAAAAAAAATAATTGATTTCTTGCTTTTGGTGTCTTGACTATAGATAAGCAGCTTAATACATATATGGCTGTACACTATATGGAGGCCTAGCCCTTCTTTTCCTCTTCTTATTTTATTTAATCTATATATAAAAAAAATAACCATTGTCTTGATCTTCACAGTCTCATGATAGTTTTAATATAGTAGCAGAATACAATCAGCATACTAAATAAGCTTTATTTTTCTATTTTGAATATAATATATAAATACGTGTTTTTTGCGATAATAATGATCAGTGAGAACATTCGTTCTGGTAAATGTGTGATAATTTGATGCATTACTTGGAGCAACATCTTCTTTTCTTGCTGAATTTGGCTATTGTTTTGATCTTATCGATCCAGACTACCAAAGACAACATTATATGATGTTATATTATATTAAGCATCAAATTTAAGGTTGTCACATAGCCTATTCTTTATGCTACTATTTTTTTTTCTGCGTTATCTATAGTAAATTGACTGTTTACTGGACCAGATAAAAAAGGGTAATGGTTTGCAGTATTTGACACACGAAATATATAGCATCAGAATTCTTATTTACAATCCACACTACATAATAGGGTTTTGAGATTCTATTAATCTAATATACCAAAGTAGGCACTCATGATATGTATATAAGCAGTACTTTTCTGTGTCTTATTTTATTCGTCTTTGGTATTTGTTTCAATATAAAAGAAAGTATCTTTTAATTCAATTGATGCCCAAATGACTATACAATATGAAACAAAGGCTTCATTTTTATTACAGAACTCTAATAATAACGAACAGCTACTGTTTTATATATTGTTTTTTCAGTGTGTTAAAAGCAGTCTTATCTCATTGCTCATAATTTACAAAAAATTTAAACATCATTCATATGTAATTTGTGAGTCTTTAAATCTATACCAGTAGATCTTCTTGTTCAAATGTAGAAGCCAGGTCTTTATCCAACTATCTCTTTATTTCTTAATGAAATGGAAATCTGTCTAAAATTGAGACCAGATTAATCATAAAGACATACATATAACAAAAATAAAGTTATTGGGCATTATGGCTACTATGAATCACAAATATCGCTTTAGCTTTAATAGCATCTGCTACTCTGTTTTCCATCTGTGCAATCCTCATGAACAGGTGCAACAAGATCTAAACTTAAGAAAAAGAGAGAAAGAGAGAAAATAAGCAAATACGATTATCCAATATATATATATGTATGTATACTTGCCCTTCCTTTGGAGCTTTGCTGACCTTATCGGGAGCTTTGTGAAAACATCCGTTTTTATACTCTAGGCGTTGACCTCCGGGATGACCTGAAGGACGACTGCTATGCTTCATGTCTTTGGTGCTAATTGGAGGCACAACGTCTTCGGGAAACCCACGAGCTGTATAAATAGATTTGGATATGTGATATGGCATAAAAGAATAGGGTATCTTTAAGAATACTATATAGCACATTTCATCGTGTACTGTGGCACTTACGTGGAACGTGGTAAGGGGGGGAATACAACTTGATCTTTGGTGTATCCGCTCTGGAACTAGAAGCATCATTTCCCCAAAGTGGCATTCTGAAAAGACAGTTCTTTGAATATAGCTACTTGAGTAAATTTTACGGAATAATTATAAATACATATATATATATATATATATGTGTGTGTGTGTGTGTGTGTGTGTGTGTGTATTGCTTTTTAGTTAATATTTATAGTCGTTCAATTTTCTAACGCCTTATTTGTCTTTGTGGATTAACAGAACCAAATGGTTTGTGGCTTATTAGAGAATGCTACATTGGAGATACTTGATCTCCTTTTATTTTTGGATTTAGCAAAGTTATTTCTGTAGGCTGAGCATTGTCTTGATACTCAAATAATGAGAATGAAGCCAATTCAATTCATAAGGACTACACATACACATGTACACAAAAGCCATGGAGACCATATTCTATATCGAGAATTTGTCTGTGATGTTTGCGCTTATTTTGTAGTTAATTAAACTAATTAGTTGCTACATTTTTTGGCTAAAGATGCTCTTTTCTTTTCTTTACATTCATTATTTTGAAAGTATCGATGTCAATTGCAAAAGGCAACATTATATTCCACTAACTACACCATCTTGTGATTGTCAGATAAATCTACAACACTTCATTTTTAGCATCATTACTATTACTAACTATTACGATCTTTGCATTTCATTATACCATCTACACCAAGTTGAAGAACAATTTCTTTTAAAGAATTGTGGTGACACAGCTAAATAGGTGATGTGTTACTTGAGAACAATCCACAATATTCTGAACACATTATTCAAGGTCCTTGTCCTTGCCCTCGGAGCTAAATATATGTTTACCATCATTCTGCATGTGTGTGTGTGTGTGCTTAATTAAACCTCTCGCACACTACGATGGAGAGCAATACTTACGCTACAGATATATATTATACATGTAGATGGACAATTATATCTAAAGACACTCAACTTTTTAATTGACCCATTGTCAAAACACTTTTTTTTTCTAGAAAAAAAAAACTAGAAAACTCTATATAAATACATAATCATAAATTCAAACCTTTTTATTTTCTTTTAATTTAAGCCAGTAAAGGTTAACTTTTTTCTTTGACTCTCGCCATGGGCTTCTTCCCTGTTTTCGACGCTCCCCCGCCTGGGTCTCAGTTTGGAATCCATCATCCTCAACCCAGTCCTTATCCTGGTGCTCCACGTAAAGAACAATAATTTGAAAAGCAAAAAAAAAAAAAATTGGGCAGTTATTCAATATTTGATTTCGACATACATATACAAACCTTCTTTTTATTTAGCTCAACCTGGTCCAATTGATGTGTTTACTGTTGGTTGCGATGGAAGC
Organism: Phycomyces blakesleeanus NRRL 1555(-); assembly: GCF_001638985.1. Taxonomy (NCBI): domain Eukaryota; kingdom Fungi; phylum Mucoromycota; class Mucoromycetes; order Mucorales; family Phycomycetaceae; genus Phycomyces; species Phycomyces blakesleeanus. The sequence goes on from NW_017265147.1 coordinate 1,206,403, forward strand.
CCATTTGTTCCTCCTGGTCATGGCGGAGGCGGCGGAGGTGGTGGTGGTGGACCTGGTCCTCGTCCTGATTCTCCACCTTCTTCGCGTGGTGGGTTGTCTATGTCTGTCTCATCTGGTAAATCCAGTAAATCTGGCGGTGGCGGCGGAGGTGGTGGTGGCGGAGGAGGCGGAGGAGGCGGATCAAAGAAGAAGAAAAAGTAAGTCATCTTGACATTTCTTCGAATATCTTTTTCTTTTTCTCTTTCCTTTTTCACCCAAATACATACGAGCCTATGCACTAACCGACTCACTCGACTCTTTCGCAAGGTTTTGCTGTTGCTAGAATCTCTTTGGGTGAAGCAACTGATTAAAAACATCTGTATTGTCCAGTAAATAGAAATATATATATATATATATACGTGTACTACTTTAAGAGCGTAGTATTATGTTATTCAAAATTAATGGATAATATATTTTTGTCCAACAGCTTAACTTTATAAATTGATTATTGTCTTCAAGCATTGCACATGAGCTGCGTTTCAAACAACAACGAAAATCAAAATCAAAATAAACATATACAAAACATATAAAGAGAAAGTTTACTAGTGAAACATGCCTTTGCTATTTAGTGTTAGCTTATGGATGAATTTGTAGTAGTAGCTAGGATTAGTTATTCTTTCTCTGAGAGTCAGAATACTTGACTATGTTTCAGGCGTATATATTCAATAATTTATATATTTATTTTATTTAAAATAAAAGTATATAGTCTACAATTTTTTGCTTGGTTGATGATAGGATAGTTATTTCTCTTGATTAATACTTTGGCTATTATTAAAATACTCTGGGTTGAGTCAACTACTTTGCAATTGTTGCTGCTACTGTAGTAATAATCTCAAGATGATTATATATGTATATACTATAATGAGCTCAGTTTATTATTGATAAATCTGTGGATCAAATAAGTATAAAAATAAGAAAATGTGTTTCATGATTATCAGTCAAGTACTATTTGTTGTCGTTGTCTCTCGTTTTCAAACAATGGATTGTGTTCTTGGTTATTAAATCTAAAAAGTCGGTGAGCGCATGGTCGTCATTTAATAAGCCTTTTGTAGTCAAGCTTCTAAATCAAAAGGAGAGAAACAATATAGAAACAAAGAGACAAGGGGAGAGAGAGAGAGAGAGAGAGATTGGCTATAAATGTTTGCTACAGATCCAATTTTTTTGATCTTCTTTTAACCAAACCTGTCTCGATCAAAAACAAGTCTTTTTGATAATGAAATTTTGGGAAATCATCGATGTTCCTCCTGGCCATGGCCAATTCGTCCCTCCTCCACAACATCATGGTGGTGGCCCTTATTATGGACCTCCACGTAAATATTTTTTGGGATTTCTTCTTATATATATATATTATATTCTACATATTAATGTTATGTATATAGCTGGAGCCGGAGCTGGTCCTCCTCCATCTTTTGGAATGCATGGTCCTCGGGGTCCAGTCAGTATGAGTGAACCTGTTCGTCCTCCAAACCCTGGCCCTGGCGGTGGCGGTGGCGGTGGCGGTGGCGGTGGCGGAGGGGGAGGGGGAGGGGGAGGATCAAAGAAAAAGAAAAAGTAAGTTGTTTAAAAAATGGTCTTTTTCCTTTATTTTATTTTTTGCTAACATTTGGATCTATATAAATAGATGTTGTTGCTTCTAAGCTTTGTCGAGGAACAAGCGCATTTCTGAAAAGATGTACGCTACAAGTAGTACTTCTCTACTTTAGCATTACAAAGCTGTCGAACAACTTTTAATCAATTGAAAAATAATATCTAACCAGAATGACCATTGCTGAAATAGTGAATACTCTATTATATGTTTTCTGCATACAGCCACTTTTGTTGTTTTTTATAGAAATAAATAAACTTGCCCTTTTTAAATTATAATAAAATAAGTGTGTGTGTATGCTTTTATTTAATATATTTCTACCAAGCTATACAAAGTATGTGATCTTTAGTTTCCATTTATGAAATCATTTGACCAGGATAGATTTCTATTATATTCCGGTCTACAGTAAGACACCCTATAAAAGTCGCACAATCAAAGAAAATAAGTCGCATATTTAAGAGTTCTTGCGTTATGAACGAACCTTTTTCTTTAAAAATACAAACTGCACAGAAAAGCACTCTTAGGCTATTAGCCCATTAGACATTCTGATACTATATTTTATCATGTATACTTAATCTTTTAAATGTAAAAAACTTTGAAAAAATTTTATCCCAAAAATGCGCCTTATTTTTTCGAATTATGCGACTTACAAATGTGCTTTACTGTATTTGAAGCTTTGTACTGACTAAAAGCAGTTAAAGAAACTATTTTTAAAAAAAAAATACACGCATTAGATAAATTGAAACACATCTACATATATAAATCTATCCTTATTCTTTACCGAGCTTTTTTGGACGATCCATCTTGTGAATTACTACTGGGTTTAGTTTTCTTGGCAGGATTCTTCTTTGCCATGGAACATAGCTTTGAGACCGAGCCACTTCCACTTGATGAACCACCGGAAGAACCCTTTGGAGACTTTGGTGCACTATCAGCTACAAACACACATATATACATATACATAAATTTATGTAAGAGAAAGGAAGGTATATTTATGCTGTTGATGTTGTGTGTTTTTTTTTCTTTGATAAAAATTAAATAACTCTTCTATGATTATTTTTTTGGTACTATTATCTAATAACCATTGTAGCTTACATTTGGTTCCACACAGCGAACCTGTTCTGGGAAATGTACTTCCTCCCATTTTTGGAGGAGTGATTGGACGGTCGTTGGAAAATAGAGGCATGATAGTGTGCGTAAACTACAATAGATATAAGTGTATATATATATATATATATGTGTGTGTGTGTGTGTGTGTGTGTGTGTGTGTGTGTATTGAATAAACAGAGTTAAGATATCTAGCTGTAAGCCGATACTTATAAAGATGTTCTTTGTTGTCTTACATTTTGGCTTTTGGCTTTATTGTAAAAATAGCCTATATTGGATCATCAAACACTACGATTCTATTTCTACCAAAATACGAACAAAAATACTTAATTTTATTTTGGTCCAAGTCTTTTTTGTTTTGACATCTAAGTAAGCATCAAGAAAGAACTTTTGATATCTCGATTCGAGCTCTGTACTACTTTTGAGCACATTTATATATACATACAATAATCTCATTTCAGTATATACTTGATGTTGTGGTCGAGCAATTTTATTCTTAATGATTATAAAAAATGAACCTTCGTTTGGCCTAAATAGACAGATAGCTTTACAGCACATTTATATAATTATAAATTTACAAACCGATGAGTGGGAACTCTGGTGTTGTCGCTGTTACTCTTGTTGTTCATTACACGTATGATTTCTCATTTTTCTAATATGAGTGTGTTGTCATGGTAAATACAACTGTTAACGGAAACTTTGGCTGTTTTTTTAATTGCAGCAAGTTACTCTCGCACAACTTTATGTATAGACCCAGAGTGCATTTTTTTATAACAATTTTTTGAAAAGAGGACGTTTTTTTTTTTTTAGATTATTATAGTGTAGAAAGAAGGCTTCCTAGCTATTCAGTTAAGACTAAATCAAATACGACATCGTTCTTGAACCCTAATTTTAAGAGCACGACGTTTCCAAGATAAGAGCTAGTCTTTCCTGAACGAATTATCTACATTTAGTCAAACTATAAAACTCCAGGTAAATTAAGCAGAATCATCATTTAACACTAGTACCACTATATCTACATTTTGACACATGAGGCTTGTGGCTGAAATGAATTCATTTATTTCTTACTCTTTAACAGAAGAAGAGGGAAAGAGGGAAATGAATACAAGGGTTGTGTACTTTGGGTTGCTTTAATATTAAAACAGACAAAATAAATAGGGCAAATCTCTACTCCATGTGCACACAAATTGAATTTTTGTTAAAAGCAGTTGAACATGCTAATGAAAGAATAAAGTAAAGGTCAGACAGAAAAACATTAAATACGCACATCAATAGATATATCTATATATTTGTATATCTTACCCTTTCTTTTTAGGTCCGTCTTGTGAGCTGCTGCTAGCTTTGTTTTTACCAAGACATGACTTTGTTTCACCTCCGCATATCTTTGAGGCAGATCCGGATGATCCTGACGGTTTAAAAGCAGGCATTGACTTGGCTTTAAATATTAACAATATATAAGATACAGAGCACAGAATACATTATTCTTCGAATAATTTACTACTACTATTACTAATATAATAATAATAATAATCAATTTAGAATCATTTTAAAATCATACATGGTTTGCATAGTGTTCCAGTTTTAGGAAATACTGATCCTCCAGTGGCTGGAGGAGTGCGTGGCCGTTTGTTGGTGAATGGATTCATGGTGTTTATGTACTTTTATCTTATAATAAATAATATTTATAATTATAATAAAGTACAAGAAGTATATGGAAGAAGTATACTTTATTTCTTTCTCTTTATCTCTGAATTTTTTGCTTGAACTTATATATATGCAGTTTCGTTCTGTTGTCTTATTTACTTGACAATAATATAGTCAAATCAATGACTCTCTTTCTTCATATATATATGTGTGTGTGTGTCTTTATTTCCCTAATATTTATCAGTAAAAAAAAACATGCTCTCACATCTTTGCTAATATACAAAGACACCGCATAGGTATTTTTAGAAAATGCTTATTGTTGCTGTTGCTATAGATATAAATGTCTATTCAAACAAGCTGTAAATTGTATTTCTTTTTTTTTCTCTGACCATTCTTATCTAATAGATATGACTGATTATAGACTGAATTTTATACGTTAATTCGTGTTATTTTATTCTATTATTCTATGGATATATATATATATATTGCAATCATTGTCAAAATGTCGCTTATTTTTGTTTCATTTTTTAACTCGATAAATATTTTCAAGACATAAGAGTTAGATCAGTATTGTTAAATACAAAGAAAACAAAAAAATTCATGGCACTTGATTCGCTTGGAATAATTGTGATCACTATCATAGATTTTGTCTTTCCAGTTACTTTCCGCATTTAAAATATGGTTATTCCTTTTTTAATTTATTTATTTGTTTATTCATTCATTAATTGATCGAGTAATTTTCTTCTTTGTCTTCTTTCCCTTCTTCCTCTCTCTTTCTTGAGACTCTGGCGAAATTTAATCAGGAAAATACTAATGAAAGCTATTTTTGATAAAAGAGGATTATTAATATAACATTAATTTTTTTTCAAGTATATATGTATATACTTACATTTGTGCAAAAAAAGTGGTTTTTTTTCTGGTGATTTGGAAACTATTTGCCAGCTGTGCCTACAATAAATAAATTAAAAGCATTTATATTAACCCAATATATGCCCATTGATGTTTTGAATCACATACGCTTGCGGACAATTTGTCCAGTCGAGGGTTTAGTAGTTCCACCGGTCAATGGGGGAGTAATAGGACGCTTGACAGAAGACATTGCTTTGAGAAAGGTATAGAGAAAGAAGAGTGGTTTTTTTTTCTGTTGTAGAGAAGAATGATGTGTCAAATTTATTTTTTTGAAATTAAATATTTATACTAATTTCACTTTGGTTTAATTCTTTCCAACTCTTGTATTTGATTCATTTTTGCTTTATTTTATTTTTCTAGTTTATGTGTTGTTTTGTTGCTGTAATTCTAGATGTTGTCTGTTATATTGGATTATAGATAAGTAGATAACTAGATTGATTGATAAATATTTTGAGATACATAAAAAACAAATTTTGGGGCTCATAATTATTATTTTGTTTTTTTTTTTGGGTATCTAGTAGTCGATAATTGGTTCCATAGGTGTAGACAAGACAACAAAGTTTTGCGTACCCAAAGAGATGTTAAGGTTTTTTGATATTTAATTGAATTGAATAATAGGTCTATATGTAAAACAGGATTCAAATGGACAACAATATCAGAGTCTGGAACTATATATGCTTGTTTTTTTTTCTTGGGAATTTAATCTTTTACTTTATATAATTATGAGTATGATATATACAGAACCGTAACTAGAATCTCTTTATTTATTTGTCTGTTTTTTTTTCCAATTCAAAATCTTAATAGTAAATTGTGGTCCCCCCTTCCTTCCGGGGGCAATTTAACTTGACTTGTTGTCTGGTTGTTCGCACAGGTCTAGAGCTAATGGAAACCGACTAGGATAACAAGCCAAAGGTAAATGACGATAAAAGTAATATCAACGTAGCAAATTCTGATAGTTGTGCTGCCATTGGTTCTATAGTCGGGATAAATTAAAATATGATTGACACGTTTAATTAATCTGTAAGTATCATAGCTTATAACACAATGTTAGCTTCTAATGATTGCTATATAATCTTTTGGTAAAACCAAATACCCAAACCAAGTATTACGGGATAGCATTATAAAAGGCCAAGAAATAACAAGAGGATCTTTATTAAAGACTCTTGAACCCATTTTTCTGTGGTGGTAGATAACCTGGTATAAGCTGATTGGATTCCAAGTATTAAGGATACTAATTCTATATTCAATTGATAGGCTAAACTAGACAGTCAGGCTCGAAATCAAATAATCACTGTAGTAAATGGCAGACTTTATAACTCCGTATATTTCCTACGTTTACGGCGTTGTAAATTTTACCAATAGGATGTTAGCTGTAAGTAAATTAAAATTATTTACAGCGAATAGTAGAGAGCTTTTTATCTGACTTTATATATTTTATACCAAAAGTAGCAGTCTTCTACTATCTGTGTTTAAATTATTCATCGACTTAGAATAGGGAGACGATGGTTGCAATGAGAGAGAGAAAACAACTATAATGACTTTATTAACATACATTTTTACGAATAATTGGCAAATACAATATCTATATTAATGTTTTCTATATGTATTATGTTTTGTTTTTAAGGTTTTACTGCTATAAATGAAGATTTATGTTATATTTACTTGTATTTGAGCTTATTTTATTAAAACAAACATATCCAAAGAACAACCTAATATGTTTACCACTTAATAATGCGCTTAAGAAAACATATACGTAAGCTCCGTCATAAGTAAGAGTTCTTAGCGGCATGGAGAACATACTAAATTATGTAGCCAAATAGCAGACATAGTTTAACACACGAGTTTACCCTTTTGACAATCGTATACCAACCCTTTAGGACAGCTACTCTTGACAAACAGTTGTGTAGAAGTCCGGATACTCTTGTATTGAGGCAAGCTTATTTTTGGTAGTTTACTCTTTATATTATTTCTTTATCTTTAATGTTATACCATGCAACCTTCTCGCAATCGATTACTTATCTTTTTCATATGGAGATGTGTAATTTTTGAAGATTAACTTCCTTTTACTAGATCTGAGAGTGCTTAATATCATACTTGCTTGTATATAAAAGTGCAGTATGAGAAATAGAAGAATTTTAACGAGAATTTGAAAGACAAATGCTCTTATTTATACTGAACTCTTTGATGTGTTATGTTAACAATTGATATCATGTCCCATATAATGAGTTTTGCAAAGAACTAATTTATATTTATGATTGACATTGTGATACATGTGAGCCAAGAGCCTCCTTATATAGTTTATACCATGGCATTTGAAAAATATCAGGTAGATATGTTTTCAAAAATCCAAAGGATAAGGTTCAGCTTTAGAGGTTTAGATAGTCGTTAAATCTTCAACGGATAGCTTTAAAAAGAAATGAAACATTGGAGTTACAGTGCTCTCACAAATTTGGGAATTCACTTAGCCTACACCTACACCGATGTTTTAACGGATTAGATAGCAAGATCTCTAATATACTGCTTGAGACGATGTTTTTTGTCTGAAATAATTTATTACTTGCGTATTTAAAAAAAAATACTAGCTTTAATATATATAAAAGCCTGGAAAATGGAATACTATAGGAAAAACAAGATGATTCTTACAGGCAGTATTGATAGGAATTATGGAAATAACCATATATGGGTATTTAAAAAAAATTAACCCTTCTTCTTTAGCAGGGGTTAAATTTACGGACTTTAAAGCTAAATGGCCTTTTTGGATTTTGGAAATCACTAGGTGCTCACGGAGTGAAGTGTCAATCGACCAAAAAGTGTCAATCGACCAATTTGGAAGGATCTCAAGCCTAAATATGGTATATAATTTTTAAAGTCCACAAAAAATGTCCCTGCTCTTGACACGTAGGGTACTTGAGGGAGCAGGTGTAACTAATTACAAGTCTACTATGAGGAAGAACGCTCTAGTTGAATAGTGTTTATGGCCGGGTTACTAGCTAGCAAGGGCTGTATTCCCAATTGGAGGCGTGGTAACGAGGGTCAATAAACTACAGTCAAGAGGAAACGTTCTCAAGACAATAGAACTGCACTCAGTATTTAATTAGGGGCGTCAAATAATATTTATGACTAGGCGTATGGGGATGGAATCAGTTGTCAAAATGAATAAAAATGGGAAAGTGTTTTTAACGAGGTAAAAAGGTTACTTTATTGTTCTTCACTAAACTTCCTCTGATAATGGCCTCCTCTGCCAACTTCGTCTATCTACTCTACATCCACTTCAGTCTCCTCTCGCCACTTCTCACTTTTTCCGCAGTGTGGCGGCCACCAACCACCATGCCCACCGTCTCACTCTTGACCAGGGACAAATTATTTTTAAATACCATATATGGTACTTAATTTCTCTTGCTATCAACACGGTGTGTGAGAACCATTTTTATTTCATTACTTTGTCTTGTTCTTCAATCTCTTTTTAATTATGTATGCTAATATATTTTTACTCACAATAGTATTATTGAGATATGGCTTGTTGTAACTTCCGTTAAAAGCCATATTTTACATGTTTTCTCTTAATAACACATGGAAAATAATTATATTTCATTTGTTATATTTTCAAAGAGATATAAGTGTCTTGAGTATAGTATTTTATTATAATACCAACATTTTATCACGTGGACAATGTCTATATTTGTATTTTGTTTCATTTCCAAATTAGTCGATTGACACTTTTTGGTCGATTGACACTTCACTCCGTGAGTACCTACTATATATGGTGTTTAGTATCTATATCAATACACGATTTTATATCAATAAAGCACTCCGAGAGTACCTTGTGTCTCAATTCTCATTTATGTTTGTCCAAAAAAGGTAAGAAAATTGTCTAGAAATTGATTTTCATTCGTCCAAAAAAAAAAGCTAACATCGTCTCAATCTCAAGTAGAAACAGTGTAATCTGATAAGCGATTTTAAAAATGGCGTAATAAAGACATCGTAAGAGTTTCACAGTCTTTCATATGTATATTTTAATTATTATATTATTTATTTTAAATTTTTCCTCCTCTCCTTCCTCTTCCTCTTTTTCTTTTTCTTCTTATTGGCTTTGCTTGGCTCTTAAAGTAGTATAGATTAGAGATATAACAAGAACAATCCTTAGTTTGTAAATTTCTTTTGCGTAAATATATATATATATATATATAGCTTTTTTTTTCTGTCTGTCTATCGACCTCTATTTGATATCATGGAGAGTACACGGTTCGTTGTACTGCGTGGCTCTGAAGCTTGTTATTCTATTGTCCGACAAAGGACAAAGGCTGGTCTATGGTCTTCAGTCCGCTCATTACACAATATTCGACAAGCATCTCTTTCCAACCGAGAAACGCACTTCATTCTCACCAACAACGAAAGTCTCAGACGGACTAGAACCCCTAGATACACACTCTATAAAAGAGAGCTGCGGCTCCATGGTACTCACAACCATAGTCATGGTGGTGCACATGATCATGTTCATGTAGATCTAGGAACAACTATTCGAAATTCTGGTAAGCATATTTATAGACAAATTTACACATAAACATGTATATGATATATTTGCTATTTATTTAATTTAAGCTAATTCTTTTTTAATAAATAAATATTATCGGTGAAAATTAATTCATGTGATAGGCAAACAAGGTGTGCGTATCACAGTGATTGGAATGGCTGCCAACGTTGGATTGACTGTTTCAAAAGGACTGGCTGGTTGGTGAGTTATTTATTATAATTTATAAAGTAAAATAAATACGAGGAAAAAGCAGCAGAAGAATTAGTGCGTATTGTATGTTCGGATAGTCTGTGGAAAGAAAGAAAGAAAGGGTGTATAGTTACTTACCTTATTTTACTTATTGACTATTGTTATCGTGATAATTATTATTATAGGATGATGAATTCGGCTTCGTTATTAGCTGATGCTGCCCACTCGTTTAGCGGTAAATTAACAAACTCGTACAAAGATATTGTATTTTATTTTATAAAAGAGAATATATATTTAAACTAACAATTTACATATAATAAAATTCGTTATTGTTATTGTTATTGTTATCAGATCTTCTTAGTGATTTTGTGACTCTCTACACGTTCAAGATGTCTCGAAAAGAACCGGACGCCATTTACCCTTATGGATATGGTAATATTAGTAATGAGATAAGGGAATCTAAAGAAAGAGAGAAGAGAAGGAAAGAAAAGAAAAGAAAAGAAAAGGAAATGATTTGGTTGATTATTATTAATTATTGATTATTACTATCACAGGCAAGTACGAAACAGTAGGTACCTTGGCTGTGTCTTCGCTTTTGATTGCGGGTGCATTCGGAATCGGAATACATTCTTTTGAGCTGTTGATGGCAGCCTTGAATGTGTCTGGGGTTGATTTGGTAACTCAAGGTGCCTCGGTGGCCGCAACAGCTACAGCCGAGGCAAATTCTGGCACTGATATATTGTCTAACACCACCACTGCCAATGCAAATGTCAATACAAGTACCAACACCAGTAGCTCCCTGAGCCATGGTCATAGTCACGGCCATTTTTATTCGAATGACGGAGTTTTGGATCCGAATGCTGCATGGTTTGCATTGGCAAGTGTTATAACCAAGGAGTGGTTGTACCGTGCAAGTAAGTTTAGTTATCTGTGATCCTTGTTTAGCTTTTTTTTTGTTACTATTATCTTGGGTTGTTTTCTTGCTTTCTTTGTTTCATCCTTTGTTTCTTTCTTTGTGTTGCACAAAAACACAGAAAGCTTAAAAGTATAAAAGTATTAAAGTAGTAGAAATAAAGAAGTATTAGGAGGAAAGAACAAGGAGGGGTAATCAAGTTCTATGATAATGATAACAATAATAAATGTTGCTCTTTCTGTAGCTATCAAGGTTGGTGAAAAAGAACGAAGTGATGTGTTGGTCGCAAATGCTTGGTAAGTTGTGATTATTATATCTTGTTTTATTGGCAAAACAATCAAATGCAAGATGTTTGTTGTTGTTGTTGTGATTACTATTATCATATTTGTCAACTGACGTATATTGTTCGTATATATATATATGTGAATGTGTGTGTTTGTTTTTGGGGGGTTATTATTATTTTAGGCATCATCGATCCGATGCATATTCCAGTGTGGTTGCTTTGGTTGCAATTGGTGGTAGTTGGGCAGGTCTCCCTGTTCTGGATCCACTTGGGGGTTTGTTAGTGGCCGGCATGATCTTTCAGAGCGGCGGGTCACTAATGAGATCCTCATTGAGGGAATTGACAGACAAGGGTATTGGTCCAGCCGAGATCACCGACATATTATCGGCTATCAACAAGGTCAAGGTAAGTCAAATAGATAAATACAAACAAACAAACAAACAAACAAACAAGCAAGCAAGCAAATATAGAATAGAATAAGCCAATGAATGAATAAATACATATAAAATATAAAATCATAAGAAAAAAGAAGAAGATCCCTAATTTTGTACAACCCCAAATGCACACACTACAATACAATCCACACTACAATACAATACAAAATACAAATCAAATCAAATCAAATCAAATCAATAAAGGAACAAGAGCAAGATCTTATTGATTTTCACTCCATCAGAGGACGCAAGATGGGCCCATTCCATCATCTTGACCTTGTCCTGCAACTCAACCCTCAGTTAACCATCTCCCAGGCCCATCGCATTGAACAACTCGTCCGTCACACAATCAAGACGGAATGCAAGCTTATTCAGGAAGTTCTTGTTCATCTTGACGCAGAAAAACAACCACCTCACCACTAAACACGACATAACACAAGATACACCACATATATACACCACATATATACAATACAATACAATACATTCACTCTCTTACTCACTCGTATATACACACCAAAAATATAAAATAAAAATAAAATAAAAATTATACGTACATAGATAGATACATTTAAATGTAAATGTAGATATATTTATATTTATATATTTATTTGAATGATTTCGGGATATTGCCTGATTTGACTATTCCGGTAAACTTGTTTCTTGTTTGTGTTTGTGCTAGTTTTTTTTTGAAGCTAAAAAAGGGGAAAAATATTCAAGTGATAATCAGTCATGTTTAATGGTAATACTGATATTAAACTGATACTAGTACTAATAAGATAAGGCAAAATTGGGTCTAGATGTGTTGCCAAAAAGGCTTTGATTTATCAGGCATAGACTTTTGGATTCAATAGGATAATAATGAAAATCAAAAACAAACAAACAAACAAACAAACAAATGAATGAATGAATGAATGAATTGATGTATATGTTTGCTTATGTAAGAGAAATAAGGGGTTGAGGCAATGTGAGAATATAAAGATAAAGATATAGAGAGAAAAGGGATAGGATAGGGTGGGCTTCTTTAAATATCATTCTTGTACACATTTATGATACAGACCGACCAAGGATTGCATTATTATTTATTTTATTAGTTTTTACATATACGAGACAAAGTAGTATGTGTATAGAATTGATAGTTGAAATGATGATGATGATGATGATTATTATTATTATTAATAGAAGTAAATGGTTTATATACAGGTTAAATTGAGAAAAAGGTACAATTTTGCTATCAAAGATATAAGATATATATGTATTTAAAAAAAGGGAGGATTATGATGATGGCGATTATAATTATGACTATGATGATGGTAATGGTTATTAAATAGAATAAATAAATAATTAAGTAGATTGTTTGTGCAAAAGCATTATGATTTGCTTTGCTTTTTTGTATGTATATATGTATATATGTATATATGTATAAAGAAGTTGGGTTTTTTAGGCCATTGGAAGACCATCAAGACGTGTTCGAAGGTGTGAGAGTGATTTCGACCATCTGGCATTGAGTTGTGCAGAGGTTACAGAGTCTAGTAGGCTCGTGAGCTGTTGATAATGACCAAGACATATTTCGACTGCTTCCTGTGCTGCCAAAAGATCACCACGGTAATAAATCGATCCGCGTGACTCTACCGCATAACCCATCTAAAATAGAAACAAACCAAAAATCAGTAAATATAAATCCAAATCCAAATATATATTTATATTTACCTCGTCTTCAGCAAGAGTGTGATATTCTTTGAATTCTGTATATAGCCGTGATAGTTGCTCTTGTTCAGCAACAGTATATTGTGTTTGCATTTGTGTTTGTGCCTGTGCCTGTGAACGTGAACGTGAACGTGTTTCTTCTGAAGCAGATGAGGATCGACGACGGATACGTGGAAACCATCGAGAGGGTGTGAATGTATTTGAGGCTGATATTGACTGGTGGCATCCGCAAGTGCAGCTAGTTGTTGAATGTGATTTATCGATTCCAAAGAACCGTGCTGAGAAGGATATGATTGAAGGCATTTGTTTGTTGGTGTTGCTTGTTAGGAATAATGTCAAATAAGTAAGAATAAATAATATGTGCGTCCAGTTAAGCAAATAAAGTAAAGTATAGAGGAAAGAAAAGGCACAGCAAAAATCAAGAAGCGATTGGGTTTGCTTTATAAGAAAAAAAAATTATTATGTATTTGTGTATCTGTCTGGCTGGCTTTTTTTTTTTTTTTTTTTATGGCTTGTCAGCTGAAAGCCCTGTTTGAATCTTCATTTCACCATTCCTTTGTTACACCTTCCCCTTTGAGATTTATTTTAATTTTTATAATACAAAAATAAATAAAAATCAGATTTCTTTATGAATCTCAACCCCCCTTATTATTATTATTATTATTATTTAAGAAACCCCCCCCCTCTCTCTCTCTCTCTCTCTCTCTCACTCACTCGCTCACTCACTGTCTGTCTGTCTGTCTGTCTGTCTAATTCTCTAGCCCCCTTCTTTTAATTTCCTTATTATCATTTACAGTAATAGCAACATTATCAAAATAAAATAAAATATATATATAAAGTACAATTCACACACTGTTTGTTTGTACTTGCAACCAAAATTAAGCTTATTTGACTACAAATCTATCGACCAAAAAAAATAATACATAAATAAATAAACAAAATCAACTATCTTGTGTGTTTCTGGATCAGCACAAATTATCTTGAATTGGAGATCGACACGAATCAATCTTATTAAATCTAGCCTTGTTTCAGCCTTTATTCTACCATTGCATACATGTATACATGTATACATATATACATATATACATATACACATTTTGCCTTTAAGACTTGATTAATTGATTAATTAATTAATCAATTAATCAAGTATTTACTTACTTATTTGTGTGTATAAAATTATCTGTTTCAAAAACGAAACACTTTGCTGGTTTGTTTAATACATTAAATACCTTACCATCTTTTTAATATATATACAATGGGAAATACTTGGATTACTACGCCTCATTTTGTACTCGCATATTATATTATACGAGTGTAAGACTAATAATGATTAAATATCTTGCAAGCCACAATGAGCACAAAAATCTAAACCGTTTGGCTGCGGTAATAAAGTGTGTGTTCACAAGACAGATAGATAGATTTTTGTATATATATAGATATAATTGTTTCACCAGTAAAGTTACATGGCATTGACGCATTGGTACACCAGAAAAAAAAAGCCAGCCTTAATTGAAGAGCGTTTTTGTTTTTGGTAACAATATATATATATATATATATATATATATACATCAAAATAAAATTCAGAGCATAAACATTGATCTATTGATTAAACTAACTTACTCGATCTATGGTCAACCTTGTTTCTATATTATATAAAAGAGAATAGAAGATGAAGAATAAGGTATATAAGTTTTTTTAAGAAAAATGGGGTGGTGGTAATTATGGTTATGCTTATGATTGTGCTTATGGCTATACGTGTGGTGGTCTATATCTATATTTTATCTTGTGACTAAAATCATAGCCAAGCTTACACGAAGGAAGAGCTGTGTATAGATATAGGAATTGATAATTCAATTGCCAAGAAGCCATCAAAGCCACTTCTTTAATAATAATCAATTAATAAATAAATAAATAAGTGAGTGAGTGAATATACCATACTACTATTATTAGCATTATCACCCATAATTTTTGCTCATAATTTTGATCTTTATTTCATTTCAATTTATACTTCCTTTACTTCTTTACTTTCTTTCTTCTTTATTTTATTTTGTTATTATTTTTACGTTTTATCAGTTTTATAATTTTCATGTGATTTCTTTCTTGTTTCATTGATTTATATTTCACCCCCCCCCCCCCCCCACATCGACAACAATAACGACAACAAAACCAAAATCAATAATCTTTGGTTTCGTAATTATTTTGTACAAGAAAAATGAAGCTTGTAACGAACAAGTTTCGTCGGACATCAAACACTATAAATACGTCACTATGGATACTGCGGATACGTTGCTACACGGCAACAAACTCTGTATTACAGTTGGATTGTAGATTATTCCCGATGTGCAAATAGACCGTTTCCGTCGCGGACCTTTGAGGCTATGGATCCGGCCTGACTGCCATGGCGGGTTTTTTTTCCCTCCTCTTTATATCTATCCATTACTTTGAGGGTAAGCACGATAGATCAATAAGTCAATTCAGCCAACCAGTCAGTCAGTCAGTCAGTCAGTCATTCAATCGATCAATCAATCAATCAATCAATCAATCAATCAATCAATATATAAAAAGATAGATTGATTGATTGATCAAATCTACCAAATCCTATCATATCCAACCATATCCAATCCATATTCAACTCACATTCGATCAACATTCAAAATTCAAAAAAAAATTCATTCGACATCAAATACTATTACAAAACTATTCCTTTTATTACCATATATCATTGCTCGTCTATCATTGATATATACTTATATAAAGTCGTGCACACACATATATACACACACACACACATACATACATACATACATACATACATACACGTACACACAAAACGCACGGACATGCAGACACACTTGAAACGCATGCACACTACACAAACATACACAAACATTGGACAAATTGATACGTTCGAACGAGTAAATTGACATTGAAGAAAACAAATCCATCCTTTTTTTGGATTCAAGTAAACGACAACATCAACCTTCACAACGATGACTAACGACTGCATCAACCATAAGCAAATCAGCTACACAACATTATCATCAGCAACAACAACTACGACAACGACAACAAAAAAGAAAGAAAAGAGGGAGAGAGAGAGAGAGAAAGTTTGTAATTGAGTATATGTGTTTATGCTTGTATATATGCTTTCGTACTTGTCTTCTCTCTCTCTCTTTCTTTTAACTTGTATGTGTGTGAGTGTGAGTGTGAGTGTAAGTGTGGCTATGGTTATACACACGTACGCTTTTTTAAAGATGTACATTGTTGATACACAATACGGCATTGTATTTAATATTGGTCGAATGGAATTTTGGAAATTTTTGGATAAACCCTCCCTTTCTTATTTTTCTTTTTGTTTTCGTTTTGTATACAATCTCATCAACTACATAATATATACTTAATTTGTATAATATTTCCAACAACCTCCGCGACAAAAGAACAATATAATCAATTGATGAATGGAATTGAATTGAATTGAATGGAATGAATTAATGAATTATTTTATTTTAATAGTAAATAATGGTTACTCCTGCCGTTAAGCACACCATCGTGAAGAAGCGTACTGCTACTTTCAAGCGCCACCAGTCCAACCGCTTTATGCGTGTTGGTGAGTCGTGGAGAAAGCCCAAGGGTATTGATAACTGCATGCGCAGACGCTTCAAGGGTAGCTCTCCCATGCCCAAGATCGGCTATGGTTCGGCCAAGAAGACCCGCAACTTGTTGCCCAACGGCTTCCGCAAGTTCACCGTCTCCAATGTCCGTGAGCTCAGCCTTTTGTTGATGCACAACCGCACCTACGCTGCCGAGATTGCCCACAACGTCTCTTCCAAGAAGCGTGTTGCCATCATTGAGCGTGCCGCCCAGTTGAACGTCAAGGTTATCAATGCTGGTGCTCGTCTCAGATCCCAGGAGTAAAATAAAAATGGATAAATAAAAAGGTGTATATATGTATATATCTTTGTCTTTATTTATTTATCTATTTACTTTATGAAAACACACTAACAAACAAACAAACATATTGGTTTGTTTCATGTATTGTTTTGGTTTATTGTGTAATGGGTACATCAGTACAAGTGCAAGTGCAAGCCAAAGGAAAGAAGGAAATGAACACAAGAAAAGGGTTATAAGATAGCTATAGTTAAATTACTGTGTTTGTGTGTAGAAAATGGTGATTTGTATAAAAGATAATTATAAGAAAAGTATTAGAGTGTACTAGAGAGTAAGAAGTAATAAAGGATTATAGAATCTTGAAATGATCCAAAGGATTCTAAAGGCCATGATGAATTTGGTGCCAATTATTGTTATTATTATTCCAATTATGAAATCATTGGAAATTTATTAGAAAATATACTTGATTGTTGGGTAACTGTGTTCTTGTGTAGTGGACAGTTTTAATCTAGAATAGAAATATTGGTAATCAATACATTACACAAATAAAAGAAAAGAAAAGAAAAATTAGCAAGTAAAACTAATAAGATCAAGACTAAACCTAATAATATAAAGGTTTGTATGATGACGACGCCCATTGTGATGATGATGATGATTATTGTTGTTGTTTTTGCTGCTGCTGCTGCTGCTGCTGCTGCTTATTAATGATAACAATAACAATAATCTCCTGTTAAACCTCCCCTTTTTTTCATTTTCAATTTAAATTTCCTTGGCCTTTTCCCTTTTTCTCTTTCACATACAAATCTTAATGATATATGTACTGTAACCATAATAATTATGATAGTCATACGGCGTATATTCTATCATTATTTGAAATATTAAATATCCTAGAATCCTTTTCTCCATTGTTATTACAAGCGTAATGATATTTTGTGTGTAATGTCAATTATTCTCACAAGATCTTTTATATATATTTGTTGTAACTTAATAATGGCCATAAAACACCCAACAATAAGAATCTGGTTTACTAAAACATAACTCTGTATATATTATACTATCATTCACCCATTGAATTAGATAGTTTATCAATTAATCACTCAAAGATATATAGTGACAAATTCTATTTGATACATAGTAGATATATAAAGGAGGGGGCAGATAAAAGGTAAGTTGAGTGCAAGTAGGTTTTGATATACTCACTCACTCACTCACTCACTCACATAAGCACCAATAATACATACAAGAATGCACGCAAACATACTAAATTTACTATATATTATATATACACACACACAGAGGATATAGAGAAAGATAAATAAAATATCTTGAAAGCCCTGATATTAAGAGAATCACAGGCTTTACAAAAAATAAATGTGTATGTAGGTGTGTATAATTTGTAATAATAGTAATAACAAAGGCCAACTTGTGTATGTGTATGTATGTCTGACTGTCTGATTGTCTGACTGCCTGCGTGTGCCTGTTTGTGTGCAGTGCAAGTGCAAGTGCAACTAAAAGTGCAAATTCAAATTCAAATGCAAGTGTGCAGATGCGTTCTCTCTTTTGTTTGTTTTGCTGTTGTTGCTGTCGTTGGTAATTGTGGTGTTATCGGTTGATGTGGACGCGAATGTGTTTGTGGGTTGTGAGGGATGTACATTGGAAAGATATAAAGACAAAATATATAAAAAAAAATAAAAAACAGATAGATAGATAGATATATAGATAGATAGATAGACAGATAGATAGATAAAGACATACACACACACACACACACACTTACACTCATATACAAATATAGAGGGGAGGGGGGGGGGAAAGAATAAAGATAATGGGTGAGTTGGAGGGTGTTAATTATAAGTGATTCAGTAGGTTGATTGTGCGTAGGTGGTGTATTGCATTGCATTGTATTGTATTGTATTGTATTGTATGTATATATGTATGTATGTGGTCGTGGTTGTAGGTTGTAGGTGCAGCTGTGGTTATGAGTGTGGGTGTGAGTTGAAGAAAGAAGGGAGGTTCTTATCACAGCACATGATCTTCAAGACCATTCGATTCTTCATGAACACTCGTCAATTCATCTACGTATTTTTAAGAGAGGGATTACAAGTATAGAAAAGTATAAGTTACATAGATACATAGATAGATGTGTGTTAAATATGCAATGCAGTGTAAATGTGATGTAACGAACAATAAATAAAGACTTACGGGAATTGGAGTTCAGAGATGTTACTGGGTGGGTATTGTCTGTGAGGGTTGTAGTCAACCTTAAAGAGCTTCCAAAATTCCCAATATCTAATGCATATATATATATTTCAACTCATTCTGTTAATTTACTTTGTACTTTGTATATAGACACTTAAAATAATCATATAATATATAATAATTTCCAACAAACCTCCTATTTCTGTCAAAGGCACCTCTTGCTCTATTACATCTGGTTTTACTGGTCTGTCCTTTTTAAGCATTTCCAAGACCTATATATAATATATAATACATATTTAGTCATTGTTCAATATCGATACCTATATAAATATATATTACCTCACTGGCTTCTATGGCAACACTATCATCAAGATCAGCATAACTTCTACACAATGGGCATTGGAAACCCGGGTGGTTGGACAGCAATGGGCGGACACATTTGTAGTGGAAGGTGTGAGAACAAGGAGCGACAAATAGAGCCTGGAGGGGCGCGATTGCATAGAGGCAGATGCAGCACTCGTCAATGTGTGTATTTGAAGCGTCACCATCTCCGAATCCCATGGCGGCATCAAGCACGCTCACGTTGTTGGGTGGCGTTGTAAGATTGCGCAGAGTTTGAAATGTATTGAGACTTTATATAACAATAATAAATACCGCACACACACACATACACACATATATATATAAGGGGAAGGAGAAGGAGAAGGAGGATATAAAGATATATAAAGAAAGAGGGGGTAGACAGACAGATACATAGAGAAAACAAAGGCAGAAAGTTAATAGACAGATTTTGTGCAGTGCAGTGACACGACAGGTATCAGAAATAAGGTCTTTTTTTTTTAAAAAAAAAAAAGGAAAAATAACCACATTATCCCCATCTCCTTTAACTTGATACCTTTATATATTTATATATTTATATATTTACCTGTAGGCGTTTCTCTTCTGTTGCTTGTTACGGTTCAATTCTACTCGCATTTTGACGCAGCGATAGATCTCTATTGTATATAGAGATAGCCAGAAATTTGTTAACAGCTAATAATAATAATAATAATAATAATAACACTAAATCCAGCAGAAGAGCAAGAACAACTATAGTTGTATACATATTGTTTATGTAATGTATGTAATGTATCTGTACCTTCTGCACCACCCTGGTAGTCAACACCAAGCTGAACTACATCACCGTCACTCAACTGGAAGGCCCGTGATTCTTGGTTAGGTGGACTGAGTCGAGCTTGGTTCAAGAATGTGCCAGACGAAGACTTTGTGTCGCGAATGTAAAACTACCGTCACACAAGCCCTGTGAGTTTTCTTTTCTTTTTTTTTTCACTTGCCACATTTGTGTTGTAAACACCCATACCCACACCCACACCCACACCCACACCCATACCCATACCCAACTCATTCACTCATAACCACATATTCATATTTGTACCCCCACACAGTAACAATAACAATAACAATAACAATAACAATATTTATATCATATTATGTGTATATAGTTACCTTATTATTGTCTGACCATATCTCAGCATGACCTCGACTGACTACCTTGCTTTTGAAAGTAATTCGGGTTTGTGAAATGTACTTGTCTGTAAAACGACCAATCTTCAAAACCGTCCCGTTTGCTACGTCTCTCTCAATCACACCAAACACAAGGGATCTTGGAGAGTTTAGGTGTGGTACAAGACGAATGCTTGGCGGAGAGACATCTTTTGAGCCATTGTCGCTGTTACTGTTGCTGCCGTTGGTGCTGCGAGTACTGGATTCAGTGTGATGAGAATTGGCATTCGAGTCTGTAGATGGAATAAGACGCGAGGCTGTAACGGTAGACAGGGCAGCTGTAAGCATTTGTTGTTATATTATGGCTGTGAGGTGTGGTTTGTTCAGAGAATAGATAGATAAATAGGTAGTATGGCTTGTGTTTCTTTCTTTGCCTTGAACAGCAGCAGCAATAAAGAGTAAATGAAATATAAAAATGAGACTACGGTCAAGTGTTTGATATCGACGGTGTATTCAGTACGGTAAGACAGTCAAAAGAAAACAAAAGTATGTATGTAGGTATGTAGGTATGTAGGTATTTATGTATGTAAGAGATAAGAAGGTAAAGGCAAAAGGCAAAAGGCAAAAGGTAGAAGAAGCAGAAGAAGAAGAAGAAGTGGGGAAGAATTAAACAAACAAAAAAAAAAGAAAAGAGGAATTGAGATTAAAGAGAGTGGAAATTCAATAGTGAATTTGAGCTTGTATTTTTTTTTTTAATTTTTTTTTAAAAATAACTTTTTTATTATATATTTTTTATACTATATTATATATGTTTCTCATTTTCATATTATTTATTTTATTTTAAAAGTGTTGCTGCAGCTCAAAGGCTACAATTGGTCTGTTCTTTTATATGTCTATCTATCTATCTTTATATACATACATATATAAATAACTGTAGTGTGTAGTGTGAGTACCTATTTTATCTATGTATGAAAAGTAGATAGAATGTTTACCCCTCCCCCTCCCAACTCCTTCTATTATTATTATTCATATCTCTCCTCTCTTTCACACACACACACACATGTAAATGAGCTCAACTTCATTCTAACAATAGGGTAACTTTCCTTAAAAAGCTCTTTTTTTTTCTCTCTCTCTCTCTCTCTATATATATATATATATTATTTATTTATTTATTTATGTAACCATGACAACCTGTTTCAATAAGGCTCTTCAAAGATTAAACTCACTTTTTGGTTCAATATGTAAGTAAAAAATTAAAAAGCATTATTCTTTATAAATGTATAGAAATTCAATTCTATTTTATTCTATTTTATTCTATGGTATTGTATCCAATTATATTGCGTATTCTGATTTTGCTACTTTTCGAATATATATATATCTATATTGGTGGAGTTCACTGTGGACACCAACCAAAAGTGTAGATTCAAAAGAAACTAAAAAAAAAGAAAAAAGAAAGCGAGCTTGTCCGTGCTGACTTGTATTTGGATTATTTTTATTTGACTCGCCGTGTAACCATAGATCCTGTCCATTGTACTTATTCAAGGGTTCCTTTACAACAACAACAAAATAATAATAGTAGTAGTAGTAGTAGTAGTAGTAGTATTAGCTTGACAATGGACATACTTGAACAACATTTGTATAGAGATTTTTTTGATTGTATTTATGATTTTGAATATAGATAAATTCTTAATTTTCATTTTTTAAAAAAAAAAAAAAAAAAAACAAAAAAGAAGATTACTTATGAACTTTATTATTTATTTCTTTCTTGAAACATGGATTTATGTACAAATCGTATTCCTAATACAGACAATTGGTCAACAAAACCTCTATCTTGACAATGATCACTACAAAACAGAAAACTAGATCTACTTACCCACATTTCTTTATAGGTGTGTATAATTGAGTACCTTTCTTTAAATTATTTGTATTTATCATGTACAAAAGTAAGAATGAAACATGATATATATATATTGTGTGTGTGGCTGGTAAATTGGTCTTTTCTTTCGTTCGTAGAGTAAAATTTTACCAGTCGTGCTGCTTCCCAAATATGAGGATTTTAAGAAAAATAATAATGGTCAGGGCGTAGAGGAGGGAGCTTTTACACAAAATATTTTACTAGTCGGAAGCCAGCGTTTCCTGTTAGGGTATAACGCTTTGAAGTGGCATGTTATATAGCCATTTTATCACAATCTAAACTAGTAACGTAAAATCGTATGTATAAAAATATTTAGTTAAAGCCAGTAGTCCGTATTGCATTAGAGAGCGTGTGGACTTGTAACAATCTGGCTGTAATACCATCGAGTTAATGAACCGAGTTAGAAGTGGAATAATGGTCCGGGTTATTAACAAGTCTCAATTTTTGTCTTCTTGCTAAACTTGGTTCACACCACGGTTCACTACTATAGGGGGTGTACTCAACAGTATTGACAAACGTGTCTAGAGATGTCAAAACCTCTAGCTTCACTATCGATTCTCACTTTAATCAACTGTTTGCTATGTCTAGTATACTTGTTTTGGCTTTTACAAAACCAGTATAACTTCTAGAACTTTCATGCTGGCATATTCCCCTTTCTTTAAGCCTTTTGCGTTCAATGCACCCCAATGTAATCCGAAACTACCTCCAATGTACTTTCGTCTCTTGCCTTCTTTCTAAGACTATACCAACAATAAAACATTACTCTGATTAAACACTTGATAAAGATCAGCTCAAGATCGAGCTGCTTCAGTGGCTCGTATCGCTAAAACAAGTGAAAAGGTTGTGATCTGCGATTGTTGCATTGATCCCATATCTGTATTGATGTGTCTTTGGATAAGCTCCGCTTGTACTTCTTATAATCACAAGTTCTGCCGTTCTTCATTATTGTTTGTATTCATGGCTCTGTTGACGCTATCTTTATCTCTGTCTCTGTTTGGTTTAGTGGTATGCATAAGCTTAACTATACTATGACAAATTATTTGCTTCTAACAGCTCATTAATCGGTACACATAACCTTCATAATTTAATCAACCAAAGATTTTCTCTCTCTCTCTCGGATCCTAATTGCCTAAACTAGCTCCTTTTTAAAACTCAATTTTCATTGTTATCACAACACAATTCCACGGTGAGAACACTGCCCGAGATATAGTTGACAACGGGCCATATTTACCCGTTTGTGTATGGCTTATTGTCATATAAAATCAACAAACATACTCTACTGTTCAAATATCATCCCTGTCGAAAACACCGGCAGTAAATATGGTTCTGACAGCAAGGTAGAGATCTACTCGCCAGGGTTATCGATACAATTTTACGAACGCGTATGGCGAAATAGATCCAAAGTCTAAATTGTCCCCAGCACCGATTTTAAGCAATTTTTTCTTACCGCTCGGGTGTACTCACAACGAATGCCGTAAACATGTTCAGTCTTAAATAAGCAGTTTCGTTCCAAGTCGTTGGTAGTAATATTACCATGTAGTCTGTTTTGTTTTTTTTGTCATGGCACCATCGAATCATTAGCTATAGATATTCATTGAATTGACTCGATTCCAGATACCCGCAAAAAAAAGACCTTTTAAATTTAATTGGGTATTTGAATAATTTGACATTAGTGCTATCTGTTTATAATAATCTCTTTGTGTCAGTATATTAGAGCCTTGAAAGGCTCTTACTGCGAGACTTCTTCCATTGTATACTACTTTAAAGGTTACAAAGAGAAACTAGTGTCGAAGAATAATCTTGCGCATTCTTTTTTTCTTACGGTGTATACAAATGAGAGAGAAATTAGTGCTTAATTAAGATTCCACTATAAAACACACTTTGAAGCCTAGAAAACTTGCAACAATCTCACTAAATTCCGCTTTCTTCTTCTATAGTGTAGCCATTTGCTTCCTCAAATTCATACTTAAATCCAAGGGATTGTAAGATCGCTAATATTGGGGAGACGACATTTTCAGGATGGGGCACGATGTTTCTATCTAACTGGACTCATTAATTGCGACTACCTGTCCGAGACCCGGTATCTTTAACCCTTCAGGGTAAAATAGTGTGTCCTGAAAATATGTCTTTCGTTCCTGCCAATGTAGTTGTTTCTGTGAACACATTCCTTCAATTTCTCTTTTAATCCTCCAATCTCCTTGACTAGCTCTTTAACTCTTATACTTTTTCTACTGTCTAACTTCTACTTTTTCTCGTATTGCTCCTTCTCTTTGTTTCTTCTTTTAATTCTGTTTCCTTCCTATCTCTGTAATTTTGCCTTTTCCTACTACCTCTGTACGTATCAGCTTACTACCTTGTCCCCACACTTTGTGTGTTTATCTATCTATCCCCAGGCACCCAACTCTAATTCTTGTAAGATTTACGGCCTGTATTTGGGCAACTTCATAATAAAGTACTGTCTCATGCAAAAATCAAATCCTGTATAATCAATTAGTAGTCCTGAACTTAGACTTGACAATAAAGGAATAATGATTAGTCACAAATACACTATATCAATAGCCAGTTATGTAGAACAGTATGAGCTGCTGTCATCAAAGTGTGACGCAATCTTATTGGATATTCTACTATTTATTGGCCTTCTTATGCGTATCATGTCTTTCTCTTTCTTTTATCTACTTATATCCCCAGAGTATAACAGCACCAAATGGTAAGCAATCCCCATCCACTCTTTTTTCAAAGAACAAAAGAATGTCTTTATACGAATATTATGTATCTTTAGGAACCAGATAGAGGTATTCCATGCCTGCAAAAATGTCACAGTTTGTAGTCCAGTAGAATCAAAATGTCGTCTCCCGCCAAGAAACGTCGTCCCCCTAGAATCAGCGATTACATATTTAAAAGGATGCTTTTACACTTAGCCGAAGCTATTATCCTGCCTTATATTAATGTATTTTTATTATGATAAGTATGAATCCTCAGGGACCAGATATAAGTATTTGATACCAAACAGCAAGACACTATTTGTTGTCTGGTAAAAGCAAAACATCGTTTCCCGTCAGAAAAGGTAGTGCTCCATCAGAAAATGTCGTCCCCCTAATATTAGCGTTTTATATTTAAATGGATTAGGAATTTCAGGACACATCGTTTTGCTCGGAAGGATTGGAGAAAAAACATCGGACTTCGGACAAGGAGTCACAAAAAATTAGTCCGGCAAAAAAAAAGGTAGTGCCCCATCCTGAAAATGTCGTCCCCGTAAGATTGTTGATTCCGGGTCAGTTTGCTGCCACTTTGGACCCAATCGTACCGTTACTGATTTTTTTTCCTCGCTACTCCTTTCCACTGGCTGGAATTGCGCCTGTTTAAGGGAGAGATTACGCTGAGTTGTCATGAAATTGTAAACTGTACTACGAGAAACACTGAGATCTACAAAATTTTGTTTCAAATTTTCTACCACTTCAGTTACAACACCAGATGGATTGTCATCAATGTAATTTAAAAGAAATTTCTTATGTTCCTCCCCAAGGGTACGACGTCGACCTGATTTTTTCTTTTTCTCGAAAATGTTTTCAGGGTCTTTGTAATAATGTTTGACCCAACGCTGGGCTGCACGAACATGAATACCCAATTGTCTTGCAGCTGCAGCAGCACTTAAGCACTCAGTAAAAAAATGAATGAAAAAATCTAGTTTTCTCGTCATCAGAGTAAAATGTATATCGTCGCGTATTGAATAACTCCATAGCAACATCTTCATTATGCCTTTCAGCTGCAACTGGGACCATTGGATGAATAAATCTTTCTA
Organism: Phycomyces blakesleeanus NRRL 1555(-); assembly: GCF_001638985.1. Taxonomy (NCBI): domain Eukaryota; kingdom Fungi; phylum Mucoromycota; class Mucoromycetes; order Mucorales; family Phycomycetaceae; genus Phycomyces; species Phycomyces blakesleeanus. The sequence goes on from NW_017265147.1 coordinate 1,233,048, forward strand.
GAGATTTATTCATTAGAAATTGAGTATGAGAACTTATTGTTTCGATAGCAAATAGCTCTTCGTCAGCAACAAGATCCATGGGCTCAGCTTCATTCTCATCAACAACACGTCCTTGTCCATCCTCGTAACAGAAATTGCACACTCATTTTAAATGTCTGTAAAATAAACTGTAAATTGAAAAGAGAAAAAAAAAAGAAACAAAAAATCTTGCACGACATCAAACTCAAAACCAGCGACTTTTCTTTCTGAAATGACTGTAAATAAAATAAAATGAAAGGGCCTTAATTTATACTTTCTTTTTTGGTTTATCAACTCAGCCTACAAATCAACTCCGTGTGGATAAAGAGAAAAGAAAAAAAAAAGAGTACACAACAGGGATACACATGTATCTTTATCTTTATCTTTAAATACATACATACATACGTACATTTTGACTATTAATTTCTTTCTTTCTTTCTTTCTTTCTTCTTTTTCTTGCGATTCTCTTAACCATGAAATGGCAGAAAATACGTGCAAATCAAAGAAAGACAGTCCTGGCATTCATGTTGCTTGTGTACACAGCCCTCTCACATGCAGCAATGACAAGTTCGACTGTTAATTCTTCACTCTATCTTGAACCGGACGCATTTCCGACCTACCGCATTGGAATTCTATATCCTGATGTCACAAAACTCTTACCAGCCGACGTATCACTCCGGAATATGATAGTTGCAAGCGAAACAGCCGTCCATATGCTGGTAGATAAAGTCAAGGCAGACAATCGATATCCAGGTAACATAATATATTGAACTATTGAATTATTGAACTATTTGCTTGCTATACAAAATCTAATATATAGATATATATATTTATCAAATTTGAAATGTTCTTTTTTCTTAAAAAAATAAAAATAAAAAAAAATCACTCCGCCGTTTATGAATATTACTGCTATAATCATTATCTTATATATATAATAGATTTCAATATAACTATTGTACGATACTATTCTGACGCTTACAATCAAGGAAAATCATCCTGGGAAGCAACCGGGATGATCGAAGATGGAATAGAGTATGTGTTACTATCGTTACTAGTACTATCATTAAATACTCTAAATCAACAACCACTGTCAAAGAAATAATAATAATAATAATGATAATAATAATCTTAATATTTATTTATTTAATAATCAGTGCAGTCGTGGGAGATATTTCTTCTGGGTTGACCGAGATGTCGGCCTCCGTAACCGGTATTTGGCAGCTCCCGCAATGCTCGAGTTCTGCTGCAGAACTTTATCTTTCAGACAAGGACGCCTTCCCTTATTTCTTTCGCACCATTGTAAACAGCAATCAGTTTGGAGAGGCGACCGTGGACTGGGTTTATAATATGAACTGGACATCCTTCGCAGTTCTCTACTCAAACGATTATGTTGGACAACAAGGTCTGTTTCTGTGTCTTTTTTAATTTTGTGGCCTCTATCAATTTGGTTGGAACCTATACAATCGGTTTATTGTCTATTTTGTATTTTGGTTTCAAAAAGTAAAAAGGCCAAAAAAAAGAAAGAAAGAAACAATTCTAACACGTATTTCCCACACACACACACCGTCCTTTACATAAATATATATTTTCATAAACAAAAAAAAGCTCTTTTTAGTGTCACTGAAAGAGCAAGTGCTTTAGGGATAGATCCCTTGGTCCAGGTATCTCTTCATGATTATGAAGATTCTCATATAAGAGGTAAAGACCGACTTGCATACACATAAAACATCTTAATCTGATGAAAATATTCATTACTTAAAATAAAATAAAATAAAATAGAGTCTTTGTTAATACTTGCTGAACAACCAACAAGAATTGTTGTGTTTCCCGACCTCGATCCAAGTCACCAAGTTCCAGTTCTCAAATTGGCTCAGTAAGTATACAAAAAAGAAATAGAAACCAAAAACATAAAATAAAATAAAATAAAATAAAAAGTACGCCAAGGTTTTATCTCCAGATATAGTATGTAGTACCATCTACCACCAAAAAATAGAAGAAAAAAAAAGACTAAAAACAATCCAGATCTATGGGCCTACTATCTGAAGGATGGGCCTGGATTATAACAAATGATATCTCTGAAGAACTCAAGGCATCAACAAGTTCACCCGAGGAATATGCTTTATATGACGGCCTCATGATGATAAGCGGTTTATGGGACTGTAAGTAACACAAGAGGCAAAGCGATATTAATTCCTTGGATATTTAAGAGTCAATATGTGTGTGTGTGTCTGTGTGTGTGCGCAATTCGACATTGATCGACAATTATAATATTTATTTTTTGACAGATAGAAGTATTAATATTTTGATTTCGATTCTTGACAGTGACAGGACAACCTGCCTATGATGATCTAAAGAAACGATGGGAGAATGAGCCTGTGCCAGCTGAATTGTAAGCTTTTTTTTTGGTTGCTTATTTTCCATCTCAACTAGCCATGAAGAAGAAAAAAGGAAAGAAGAGGGAGAGAGGGACAAAGACCAAAAAAAGAATACAGTAATTGATCAAAGGATTAGCACCGAACCTAAATTGTGGAAGACCCAGGGCTTGTCGTACAATGCGCCCGAGGCTTACGCTTGTGCCGAATTATTGGTCTTGGGCATGGACAAGGTAAAGATCATAAAAACAACAACAATAGGGAAAGGAATAATGAACAAAGCTATCAGTCACTAATTATAACAAAATCAAACAAATAAATTAAAGGCACTCAATCTTTATCCAGGTGGTCGAAGTAAAGGATTATCTGATCTCAAGGCAAGAACCTTTAATTCTAGCAACATGACACCTACATTTTTCAATATGAATTATACTGGTCCAAAAGGTATTTATTTTACTTGTATAAATAATTTTATACACATGCGTAAATAGCTATATAGATAATTATATACATTTTATATAGACATTTTATAAAAAATAAATAAAAATAAATCATTTGCAAATCAGCAAAGTGTATTTAACCTGCTCTTTCCAAAAAGGGTAAAATATATGTATAATTACAAGAGATAAAATGAAAATGAAAATAATTCGTATAATAGATTTGAACTATTTGTGATTAATTAATTAAATACATAATTGTATTTGGCCCTATATTTTATTTATTCTTTGCCTATCTTTGTGTATTTTTACTTGTAGGTCTTATAGAATTTTCATCTACAGGTAAGCACACAAGCTATAGAAAATTGGATGATTTAAAGCATACATATATATGTGTGTCTGTGTGTGCATTCACTAACAATTAACTTTACTATGTATATATGGCTTTGATTCTATTAATAAAGGGGACACTACAAAAGGGTAAGTTAAAAATATATATATATAATTTTTATCTTTAAAAATCAATTATAATTAGTTGATATATATATATATATGCGTTTAAAACTAAAGGCATCTGAATTTTAGATATTTTATTCTGCAATACATAAAAAGTGGAGAGGTCCTTACATACGCAAATATCATTGCAAATGTATATGAATTGGTAAAGGGTCCACCAATGACTTTTCTGGGAAACACTCTCCATCCTCCTCGAGATTTGATGAAATACAATTGCAAGTACAACAATTTTATATACAAAAAAAATAGACTTTAGTATCAATTAACTCGGATCTTTGTATTTTATTCATCTGTAATTGTATAGCTCTGAATCCAAGTGCAGACAAAGCAATCGGTATCGTTATCCTGGCTCTGACCATGTTTGGAATCTTTTGTTGCGTTGTCATGGTGATCCTTATCGGACTCTTCCGGAACATAAAACCAATCATGGCCGCCAGTCCGTTTTTTTGTTACATCCAGTTACTTGGCCTTGCAATGTCATACCTGTCCGTTACCTTGTACATTGATATGCCAACACCCTCCAAATGTATTTCCAGAAAGTTCATTATCACCATTGCATTTGTTCTGGTCATGACAAGTATAATTGCTAAGAACTATCGGTAAGAATTCATTTAAACGCACACCCGCACACACTTGTACAAAAGTAAAACGATAATTCTCCAGTGAGATTTATTTATATCTAACTTGGTGTCTTTTATTAATACACTTCTTGTATTTCTGTATGTATGTGTGTATATATGTATGTATGTATTATATATATTTGTACTTATTATCGTCACTACAAAAGAATCTACAAAATGTAAGTCTACAATTAACACTAAATTACTAAAAGAAAACAAATAAGCTATTATACACATACACGTGCAGGTACTAACAAAAATATATCTGAATAACTATAGTTTCCAAAATGTATTCACTGTTCGGACAGCTCGTCTCAAATCACTTTACATGATGAGATTTGTGGGTACAAGTACATTGGTTATCGTCCTCCCCCTCATCGTTTGGAACTCTATGTACAAAATTGCTGTCGAAGAAATAGTAGTAGGAACCAGCGATTCCTGCTTTCTCTGCAATTATCCAACTACAACTGCAGATTGGGCTGAGATCACTATTGCCGAGCTAGTTGTACTAATTATGTGTGCTTTCTTGATAATAATATCAGCCCTTCTTGCCTACAAGGTATATATATATATATACACATACAAGGATGCTGGATAATTTAAATAATTTCATTTCAATCTTTCAAGACTCGCAGAGTACGTGGAAAATGGTCAGAATCTAATCAGATTGCATATGTGAGCTAGTAAGTCAAATGCGAAGAAACCAGTACAGTTTTTTCTATTGATGGCTTACTTCTTCTAACAAACTATAACCCTGTTTTTCTTTTAAAAAAATAGTAATGCTTGCTTGGCTGCTTGCTTGGCTACACCTAGTTTATTTCTTGGGTCTGACAATTATCTAGTCGCCATATACCTGAAACTGGCTGCAATCTTGTTCGCTTCAACATTTACTCTTATTGTTTTGTTTGCACCAAAATTGGTGGAGATCGTAAAGCATATTACCGAGAGTAGTTCACTCAACATATGGGGAAAGGCACCAAAGTCTCATAAACCCAACAACAACAATAATAACAATAGCACTAGCCGCGGGGACGGCAATATCACCACAGACGAGCAATATTCAACTGCAAGCTCCAGTGAGTTTCGGATCAACAATTTAGTTGCAAAGAACTTGTTGGACTTTGTAATGGAAGCGTATGAAGGCGTTCTCCCCGTAAAACAAGAATTGAGATTTGATTTATTTTCAATGTGGGAGCTCAAACAATTAATGGTTGTTCCACTCAAACGGTACTTTGTACTTGTTAATGTAAGCGTATATATGTGTGTGTGTGCGTTTATTTATTGACAAATTACACTGTAATATTTTATAGCAAACAGATCAAAGAGCAAGAAAATACACTTACACCTTGTGTGAGCAGATATCAGCTGGAAGAAATATTTACATATTCCGTGTGACTACCGATAAACAGCAGATCTTCTTATTCCAAGTAAACGATCAAATTGCGCTCGACAGATGGATCCAGTGGTTTAAAGGCCCTGGAGCAGACAACGGTGTGCCCTCTGCAGTGAGGATATTGAGTGAGACCAACCATAACAAGGTTGGCGGAGAAAACAATAATCCCCACCACAACCAAGAATACAATCATGATCACGACCATCACTTCAATTATCACCATAGTGATAAAGCGCTACTCAGCCAAGCTGCGGCACCCATCACGACTTTTGGATTAATGGAACCAGACGACATTCAGATGGTTCCTTCGAATTTTGTAGCCCAACGATCTTTTGGAGTTGCAAGCGCACCGAGTACCGACCTAATTGGAACATCGACCTCAGACTATTATCAGTCTTCACAGACTGGTGGTGGCAGAAACAGAGAATCTCTTTTCACAGACACAAACCCAAATTACAGCAATCCGTCATATAATCTACCGCAAGACGATATTGGAAGTTTCCAATTCCCGTCCAAACCTTCTCCTCTCTCACCATATTCAAGATCAAACTACTCTTCTCCAAATAATACTACCCCAAAGAGTGACTGGCCAAGATATGATTAGAGTAATAAAATAGAGAGAGAAGAAGAAGAAGAAAGCAGGTGTTACTTTGTTTTATATATACATTTTATACACGCATATACACGTACATATACATATAAAATATACAGGTACAGATATATTTTAATTGCCCAAAGTACACCCATACCCAACTCCATACACCCACACATTACTATTACTATTACTATTACTATTACTATTACCATTATTATTACTATTATTATTACTATTATTATTATTATTATTATTTTCTTTTGCATTTAAACACTAATTGTATTTGCATATATAGATATATGTATGATACAAATGTATATACGAGTGTATGCGTAAAAAAAGTGGTTTTCACTATTGTCTTGCTTTGCTTTATTTCGTTTGGTCCAATAACAATACCATTATTTTTTGTCAATATTTAATTGGTGGTATTTTGTATTATATCCATAATTCACCCACCCAATCTCCCAAACACATGCTTTGAGATTTATCATTATAGAACATCCCCAGGCAATCAAATAAATAAATAACATATATATATATATATATGTGTGTGTGTGTAAAGATACAAAATTTTTCAACATATCTTAAAGGCTAGTGACACTGGATTGATCGACTAGCACTCAAATGTCCCCTTCCAAACACATAGTGTCCAACACCAGCTCCCAGGACAACGGAAATCATCAGATAGCCATTATAAGTCATGAAGACCAGCATTAGCCAGAAACTGATGGCTACCAATGTGGCATAGACACTAGATCGAATTATTTCTTGACGCTTACTCAATCTAAAAATACAGTTAAGTAGATAGATATATTAATAACATTCCAAATAAACAACTTTTCTGTTGTGTTTTCGTTTCGTTTTCTTATCTTTTCTTTGTGTACCTCACAGATTCACGGATTCCTCCAACTCTCAAAGGAACTTCAGACTCGGAAGACTCCAGGTCACTTTCATGGTGGCCGACTTCCATTCTTCCACCTGCTTGTTTTTTCCACTCTGCATCAGCCCATTGTTGATCGAGAGTGCTAGACCACGATCGAAGGTACTCATAGCCAGCAGCGATAGCAAATATAATAAGGCATGATCCAAAAAGACCCAGGGGTGTACTAGTGTGCCAGGATCTAAATACAACACACACATTTTCGACTTGCCAGTTGAAAAGCATCTACAACAGCAGTAACAAAGAAGCGGCAGTTCCAGTAGCAGTAAAATAATCGATAACAGAAAACAAGTTACAGTAAGTACCTTGCTTATAATCAAAACCTATTAAAGATTAACTTGCATTCATTTGACACATTCCGGGCATGTCTCCATGACCTTGGCTGCTAGTGTGTACTTCATGTCCGGCGTGTCCCTCCATTAGTATTATGTTTGAATAATCAGAAAAAGAAAGAAGAAGAAGAGAAGAAGAAGAGCGTGTGTGTATGTGTGTCTGTAGAAAAGACGGAAGGTTTGTCCATTTTTTTTTGTGTTCCTTTAACGCGGGGTTTATTCTATTCTACACACACACACATGTACTACTACTATTATTATTATTATTATTTTGATTTCTTAGTTACTAACCAGTACTCAACTTCTTTATCTTCTAATTTTTTTTTTTTGAGAGATAAAGAGTAATTAGAGATAAATTAATCGATCGACTACAAGAAATGAAGACGTTGGATCAAGTTTATGCAATTGCTACTACATCACGGTTAATAACCATCACAATTGGTGTAATTTCCTTTCTTTTTGCTGGAAGTTATGACACCTCAGCCGAGATTCAATTATCTGCGCATGTAATTCCTCAATCATTCATCCAACGCTGTCTAACTGCATTCTTACGTTGGGATGCACTGTATTTCTTGCATATTGCCGAACATGGGTATGTCTATGAGCAAGAATACGCGTTCTTTCCTGTGATGCCAATTGCGTCACGTTTGGTGGCGAATACAGGTCGGATATACGTTATAAACTCCCATGCATAAGTATATACATGTATATACGCATGCACATGTGTGTGTGTGTGTGTGTGTGTGTGTGTGTGTGTGTGTATATACTATTACATAAATAAAATACATAATAAGAAAAGAGTTCTTAACTACAGTAACTTATAATGTTCGTGGTCACTTGCTTGTCTATTTTACTTTACTTTTATTCATTTTTTGTTGTTGTATTATATTGTATATATATATATATATTCGATCCAGTTCTGTATCCGTTTCAAAGTATGCTGGGAGGTCAGCAATACTCACTACTTTTTGGTGGAGTAATTGTTGCCAATGTCTCGTTTGTTCTTGCAGCTGGATCCCTATTCAAGTAAGACTAAGCCTATTTGATATTCTTTATATTCTTACTTTTCTGTTTTGCTTTGCTCTATTTAATTCACTTATTACTCTTAAACTATACACACATATACACACTCTCTTAATCACCAGACTGAGTCAAAGTGTATTTGGCGGTAATCAGCGGATGTCGTTTGTTTCAGCAGTTGCGTTTTGTATATCTCCTCCATCAATGTTCATGTCTTCACTTTACACCGAATCGCTCTTTGCTTATATGAGCTTCACTGGAATGTATTTGGTTCTACAGTCCCATTATATGAGTGCATCTATAATATGGGGTATTACATCTGGGTTGCGATCCAATGCAATTATATATTCTGGGTTCTTTTTCTATGATTTTGTTGTCATAAGACTTGTTCGTAAACAGGGCATAAAGGTAAAACTAAATACTAGAAATGCAGAAATATACATAGGCAAAAATAAACATATTAATAACAAAGTTTTACAATTCTTAAACAATAATAATGCTTACAATAACGCCATTTTATTCCATGTTATGTCTCATATATGTATATATATAACTATATACACAAAAGCGTTTGTGCGCTGGACTTGTGTTGGCAATTTTGTATAGTATTCCTGTCTTTTCAGGATTTGGACTATTCCAGTACTACGGATACACTCAATTCTGCACAAATGGCAACGACAGGCCTTGGTGTCATGAACGTGTACCAATTTTGTACACATTTGTTCAAAAAGAATATTGGTAAATTACACAGTTGAATATTAAAGTCTATTATACTATTTTAGATACACATTTACATTTAAATCTACCTTTACCTTTACTCACTCAAAATATAATACTAATAGCAACATTTTGGATAGGAATAATGGATTTCTAACCTACTATGAGATCAAACAAATTCCAAACTTTTTGCTCGCTACACCAATCATTACTCTCAGTGTATATGGCTTATGGACATACGCAAAAAATGATTTCAAAGGTTTTTTTACCTTGGGATTATACACCAAAGTCCAAGGTTTGATCATTGTTACTAGCAGCATTCTTTTGTACAAAGTTAACTATATTAATTATGTATTGTTTAATAGAGAGAAAAAATCTTTACACAACAAAAAAAGTAGCCGTATTCATGTATCTGTGGAGTGCGTTGCTCGTCTACACGGCCACATGTATGCACATCCAAGTCATCATTCGCTTCTTTACTTCTCTTCCGCCTCTTTATTGGTTTACTGCTCACCTGTGGATCAATGGGCTGGGCCCATCGGCATCAAAAAATTATTGGATTTCAAAGGGACTATTGTCATATTTTGTTCTCTATGGTTTAGTCGGCATAGTCTTATTCTCTACTTTTTTACCACCGGCGTAGATTACTATCATCTTAATATATATTATATTCTCTACTTCCAATTATTGTTTTTGTCTTGTCTTATTTTGTGTATATAAAATTATTAACATACGGCATTATTATTTAATACTTACTCTTATATAATAAAAAAGGCCTTTAGTAATTTAGCCTTAAATTAAGCCATTTTTATTCGGATTAATTATATTCTCTCTCATTTTATATTTTAGTTCGCCTTTATATGTATGGTGCTATCGAACTTAAGTATCTATGTTTTTGCATTTGTTTCAATTTCTTTGAAATTTTTTTATATGTAATAATCATTCAATCCCCGCTACATGTAGGCAAAAATGTGTGTTCCTAAAGCTTGGCCACTTTCTTGATCACATGATTTTCCGTTTTAGGATAAATATTTTCATGTACTGCCTATGGGAGCCATCAGGATGTTTCAACTTCTGAAAAAGTTAAACTCCGCAAATAAATCTATCAAAACACCCAAACTTTGAAGGGTATCAACTTTTGCAAAAATGAATTTAATACAAAACGCTTCAATAGAATTATAGAGAATAGTATGCTTAATAATTCTATTCAAGGATTTTTTATTAAATCCATTTTTGCAAAAGTTGATATCTTTTGAAAAATACCATTATACATAGATACTTAAGTCCGATAGCACCATATCACTATTAAATTCACATCATGAACACTTTTTTGTAATTTTCAGTAACGTCTTGGCTGTTAAACATCTAACATTTTTGTTACAACAACCATCTCAGTACAAAGAATAAGAAAATTGGGTTACTATTTATAATTAATACCATTAAAACACAGGGTATAAACGGACAAGTGGAGAAAATAGACAAAAATACATATCTAACCATGCATTTTCTTCTTCGTATTTACATACTTCTTGAAAGGGAGTTTTTTTTTAAAAAAAAAACAACTATACAGGACATTAAAATGGGCGAAATAAGTACTGTAATTCTAATGCCTTTAAATAAAGAAACAAGAGTTGCCACATAATAATAATTAGAAAAATAGTCAACAAAATAAGCCTGTATAGTATTTTATTGCTTATATATTATTCTGTAGTCTTTATATTTATCTCTATGTTATTCTAACGCAAAAAAAATACTGGAGCTAGTGATATATTTTCATATTATCTGTCACTGAAAAACATGTATATATATGGTTGCCTATGTAATACCCAATGTCCAACATATTATGCAATTCCAAAAAAAATCATATAGTAAAAGTATTGTACTCCGTATTAATTGACCATTTACATATTGAATTAGAGCAAGTAATGGCCTGTGGACCAAAATAATAATAATGACAATATTAACAGCTGTATTATTTCATTGAGAGTAAGATATATCTTGTCAAGAGGTTCTTGTAGAGAGTAGCAGAAGTGATTATGCAAATATTTAGAAATCAATCGACAATGGATGTTTCACACATATTTTATTATGTCTCTTTTACAGCTTTTAGTATATCCAATTTGGTCACTATATCTAAAGCTTGAGTGGCCATTGAATAAAAAAGAATGAAAAAAAAATGACACGGTTTTACCTGCCTATCTTATTTGCCATGAAAATAAACACAGGTGCATCACACAGCTTTTACATCTTAACGGCTGCATGATTACAATTAACAGACCTTGAACTCAACTTAAAAAAAGATTCATCCTTGTATTCGTTTTCAGTCTTTCTTTTTTTAAAAAAAAAACACACCAGTTCATAACATAGATGGAAGCAAAGTGAGGTGCAAGATACATAGATTTCTAAACCGGAAAACTGAAATAAGCATTTACTCGTCTTTAATACGCACACGCCTAAGTTTTAGCATGTATAATGGTCAAAGAACACCTCTTTTCCTTCCATTTTGGACCAATGCCTCCAGGAATCACAGAATACTTTTTCCGAGACGTACAAACATGGATAAAATTTTTAAAATCCCACTAGTAGCTATAACAGCAAAATATAAATAAAGTTTACCTCCTCGACCATAAGGATTGACAGCCATGTATCAATACACAGCATATTATACAAGCAGCTCTAATATTTTAGGGAACAATTCGCTGCAGAACTGGATCAATCATTTCCATGCGTATATGCGGATGTTGCCAGCCATATTTGCTTTCTGGTTTTGAGTCCCAAACTGAAACGCAATACTTCTCCATGATTCCAGACAGAAATCTTTAAAAGAATCGGCTCAATCAGTTATGGTGCCAACAAATACTTTCGTCCCTTGTTTTTTACTGGACAATGAATCAAACAATCCAAATCGTTAAGAGTACCACCACAATAACCTTTCAACTGGTTGGCTAATAGGCAAAAATATCAAGGAAAACACAGTACCCCAATACATGAACAATAATCGGTTTTGGTTGTGAATAAATGAATACGGTACATTGAAAGATATCATTCTGCACATACACCCGTACTCACGCAAAACAATCGGATCCAGTATATAATCAAATAACACTGGATTTATAAGTTTTTATATTTCTTACCATTTTATCATTTTTCATGAAAATGATTAAACTGCCAACACAAAGCAACTGCCGAAAAAACAAAATAATATTAGTACAGTTGCACCTAACCAAAACTCATATACCACCACAATCCTCATTGTCCACCATAATAACAACGATTTCGCTAATATTTAAAGGCAAGTAGTTATCCCTTTCTTTTATATTGCTTACTCACGCGCACAAACGGCAACTGTACCAAGAATTAATTAGATCTGTACGCAATTTCAGGCAACCCAATTTCTTTGTCATTCTTTCTTTCTTTCTAAATTCAGTGAAATAGATCTCTGTTTCCTAAAAAAGGATTAGAGAACACATAGAAACGCCTATAGAAACAAATAATTTTTGAACATCAAACAAAATACATCGACTCTTGTCCAGAGTGAAGAAACGCATGATGAAGGATACAGCTGAAGTATAGAATAACAATAATGAGAATAAAAAAATGGTTGATACCTTTGGTGTACGGGATGAGGTTAAGGTAATTTGGTCGACAATGAATGTGAATGAGAGAAAATATTTGAGAGTTATTGGATCCTCACTTTGGCCTCCATGAGGTGAATAATTGTAACCTCTTAAAATACATTACCATGGTTGTATAACTTATTTAATTTTATTACTCTTTTGCAATCGTTCAAAATTCTAACTAGACAAAGAATCAAATTGGGGAAAAGCATCGTTTAATTGTTGTGGCTCAAAATTTAAATATTATTTATTTATTTATTTATTGAGCCATGTCATACAGAGGATAAACAAATCGTCTACCTCTCTTGCGATACGTACTGTCTGTTCATACATATTTTCCCTGGGGTAGAAAAGTCCTATACTTTATCTCGTAATTTTATGGTTTTCTGGGTTTCTCCCTTTTTTAAAAAAAAACCGGTTGACTTTCTGTGGTGAAACTACCTATCCTTTAGTTCTTTACAAAACAGGTTTGACTTATTGTGCCATCACAGATACTATTCTCACTCCAAATAAATTTTCTTCACAATAAAAATTCATATTAGTTAAGGGTATTGTGTAACATTTTTTGAACCATTGTAATAACTGTGAATTATCCCAAGAAGCGTATACAATATATAAAAGACATTTATTTGTAAACAGAAACTTGCCCCACCAATAAGTTGACATTCGTTTCTGGTTTGTAGCGCACCTTTATCTTTACTCGACTTAACACGAAACGGAAGCTTTTCGTTAGTACATGTTTTCTATAATAGCAATAATTAAAGACGCTATTCTTACCATCTTTTTCTTATGAGTATTAAACCTTTACAGTAAAAGTATATTTTTCTATCAAAGTATAGACCGACAAACGAAAACCGGTGACCATCACTGCACACGCATATTCTTCTTATTGTTTACCATTTCAAATATATATATCGATTATCTCTATTTTTGCCGATATATACCACAGGGAGCCTAAAAAATATATAAAATAAAAAATCATAATAATGCGGCTTTATCATACAAAAAGAATGCGAGGAATTGATTTCTAGTTGGTACATATCAAAAGTTGCGCTTTTAACAAGTATAATATGTTTTTATAGATGTGCTTGGTAAAATACGTGTGTGCGTGCATGTGCGCATGTGTATGATTGCAGTAAAGTCAATTATAACTTTCATGGAATGTTGATGTGAACATGTATTGTTATTGAAAGAGATGCACACGGCAGAAAAATAAATAAGAGTATTATTTTTGTTTATTCTGCTTGAAAAAAAAAGTCTCCTGCCTCATTCCTCAACAGGAATCATTGCACCAATGACCGTAATAACGGTTATTTTTTCACAGCTTTTCAACCTCTCAACGAAAAACATAAAGGATATCAAATGTATATACATATACCTCTTGTAATTGAGATTATTTGAACAATCTGTCACCTTGGTTAAAGGGCAAATAAGATACTAAAAAATAAATAAAAAAATAAAAAATATCGGTTTCAGTCGGCATTTATAATATTTTTTTTTTATTTTATTTTTTGAGAAATCAATTTTATCAAAAAAATAAATTCATACAATTCTACTTTTCTCGACTTCTACTCATTGTATTTGTATGCTTTTTGGCTCTATCAATAGCTAATAAAGAAGAGTAACAGAAAAGTGGCATTAGAGGCGTATTGTCGGTCTTTAGAATTGTCTCGGAGTTTTAATCATGCTACGATTAGATGTCCGCCGGGATTTGGTATAGTGGGCAGGTTGGTAGAAAATTAAAATGAATTGAATATTGCTGTCCAAGTAGAATATAATAACTATATATATATATTAGAAGAAGAAGAAAAATTGAATTAATCTATAAACAATGCATGTCTTTGCTCACATATTCATCTATGTGATAAAATGATGTCAAAATAAAAAAAAATTGGTGTAGACAGACTAAAAGTTCAAAAAAGGTGCAAAAGAAGAACAAATTTTAAGTCATATCATTGGGCAAGAGTTTTAATTTATTTTGGTCTTTTTTTGAGCTTTTAGTCTGTCCACACCAAGTGATCAAACATTTACCTCTAATTCAGAAAAAAAATTGTGACTACTTCCATATATAATAAAAAGTAAATATTAAAAATAAAAAAAAATAATGAGAAAAATAAGAGGTAAAAATGCTATTGTCTTTAATAAATGCTTATTACAAAAAAATATAAAAGTGAAAATATTAAATGATTTTTTTTTTACTATTAACTTGGTATTTAAACTATGAAGCAATCATATCTATTGCTTTTTTGAGTTTCTATCACTTGCTTTACCTTGATTAATATAAAAGTCAGATTTTGAAAATTTTTATCTTACTTTATTTTGTTGAGAGTCGCGACTGAAAATAATATGCTTGAATAAAGCAATAACTATTATAGCTTCTTTATTTAATATATTAATCATTTTGTATGATTAGTATAAAAACATAACATTTGCCAGAACTATAAAGATAATACTAATCTATTAATTGTTCCCGCATAATGCATGGAATTATTAATCATTGAAAGATATAATCCTACTAAAATATATAATCTTTACCAATTTTTTTTAAAAAAAGTCAAAAGATTCTATCATGATATATAAACCAAAAAAAACACAAACATTTACTCTATTGAGAATTGAACGCCGGATCTAATTTGAAGTAGTAACAGCGCTTACCACTTAACCTAAATATAAGTAAGGTTAAACAAAAATAAAAAATGTATATGTCCGACACAAATGTTGGTGCTTGCAAAATATGACATGTTTACTCTATTGCTCTGTCTAATAATTTTCATGATATGTCTTTGATGTCACCGTACTTTTATAATATATATTATATTAGTAGCTAATTTAGTTGAAAAATTAAAATATTATAATAAGCCCAATATATGTTTCTTTTTTTTAAAAATATAGGTTT
>NW_017265147.1:1248620-1252256 GCF_001638985.1 Phycomyces blakesleeanus NRRL 1555(-)
TGACGAAGAGTAACTGAAAAGTGGCATTAGAGGCGCATTGTCGGTCTTTAGAATTTTTTCGGAGATTGAATCATGCTACGATTAGATGGCCGCCGGGATTTGGTATAGTGGGCAGGTTGGTAGAAAATTAAAATGAATTGAATATTGCTGTCCAAGTAGAATATAATAACTATATATATATATTAGAAGAAGAAGAAAAATTGAATTAATCTATAAACAATGCATGTCTTTGCTCACATATTCATCTATGTGATAAAATGATGTCAAAATAAAAAAAAATTGGTGTAGACAGACTAAAAGTTCAAAAAAGGTGCAAAAGAAGAACAAATTTTAAGTCATATCATTGGGCAAGAGTTTTAATTTATTTTGGTCTTTTTTTGAGCTTTTAGTCTGTCCACACCAAGTGATCAAACATTTACCTCTAATTCAGAAAAAAAATTGTGACTACTTCCATATATAATAAAAAGTAAATATTAAAAATAAAAAAAAATAATGAGAAAAATAAGAGGTAAAAATGCTATTGTCTTTAATAAATGCTTATTACAAAAAAATATAAAAGTGAAAATATTAAATGATTTTTTTTTACTATTAACTTGGTATTTAAACTATGAAGCAATCAAATCTATTGCTTTTTTGAGTTTCTATCACTTGCTTTACCTTGATTAATATAAAAGTCAGATTTTGAAAATTTTTATCACTTTATTTTGTTGAGAGTCGCGACTGAAAATAATATGCTTGAATAAAGCAATAACTATTATAGCTTCTTTATTTAATATATTAATCATTTTGTATGATTAGTATAAAAACATAACATTTGCCAGAACTATAAAGATAATACTAATCTATTAATTGTTCCCGCATAATGCATGGAATTATTAATCATTGAAAGATATAATCCTACTAAAATATATAATCTTTACCAATTTTTTTTAAAAAAAGTCAAAAGATTCTATCATGATATATAAACCAAAAAAAACACAAACATTTACTCTATTGAGAATTGAACGCCGGATCTAATTTGAAGTAGTAACAGCGCTTACCACTTAACCTAAATATAAGTAAGGTTAAACAAAAATAAAAAATGTATATGTCCGACACAAATGTTGGTGCTTGCAAAATATGACATGTTTACTCTATTGCTCTGTCTAATAATTTTCATGATATGTCTTTGATGTCACCGTACTTTTATAATATATATTATATTAGTAGCTAATTTAGTTGAAAAATTAAAATATTATAATAAGCCCAATATATGTTTCTTTTTTTTAAAAATATAGGTTTGAGGATTATGTTGTGCATCTATAAAGAGAGATTACTATGGCAGGACTTTGTGTTAGACAATGGCTGTTTGGTCTAGAACTGAATATTTAAAGATATACTAAAAGTAAGAATTTTTAAAAATTATGTGTGATAGGATGGGGTCATTTTCATTGAAGAAGGTGTTGAAGGTATAAGTATATAGATATCATGTGCATGCGAAAGTAAAAAGACAGTTCTGAGAATAGTAGTATATGTCACTTCAGATATAAAAGAACAGAGTATATGGGTTCCGAGTGCTGAAGTTTGATTATATGGTTATTATTTTTATTTTTATTTTTCAGTAGTGATAAAATAAGAAATATAGTATGATTGGTATTGGCGACTTTGAAAGCAGTGCGAAGTTGTTGTTGGTACAGGGTTGAAAAAAGAAAAGAATAGAGTGGCGATGACTGTCGACTTTGAGAGCAGTGCGAAGTTGTTGTTAGTACAGGGTTGAAAAAAGAAAACAATAGAGTGGCGATGACTGTCGCCTTTGAGAGCAGTGCGAAGTTGTTGTTAGTACAGGGTTGAAAAAAGAAAACAATAGAGTGGCGATGACTGTCGCCTTTGAACGCAGTGCGAAGTTGTTGTTAGTACAGGGTTGAAAAAAGAAAACAATAGAGTGGCGATGACTGTCGCCTTTGAGAGCAGTGCGAAGTTGTTGTTAGTACAGGGTTGAAAAAAGAAAACAATAGAGTGGCAATGACTGTCGCCTTTGAGAGCAGTGCGAAGTTGTTGTTAGTACAGGGTTGAAAAAAGAAAACAATAGAGTGGCGATGACTGTCGCCTTTGAGAGCAGTGCGAAGTTGTTGTTAGTACAGGGTTGAAAAAAGAAAACAATAGAGTGGCGATGACTGTCGCCTTTGAGAGCAGTGCAAAGTTGTTGTTAGTACAGGGTTGAAAAAAGAAAACAATAGAGTGGCGATGACTGTCGCCTTTGAACGCAGTGCGAAGTTGTTGTTAGTACAGGGTTGAAAAAAAGAAAACAATAGAGTGGCGATGACTGCCGACTTTGAGAGCAGTGCGAAGTTTATAGGGACACGAAGGCTTGACCAAGGGCTTATTTTTTGTTAGAGTCGCATATACAGTGAACAGTCGTCAAAAATATAAAATAAAGAGTATTTCATTTTTTATTTTATTTTTCAAAAGAGTGCGCTTCCTTTTCGTATTGCGTCGCTTTCGGTCCACTTTGAGTTGCAATACAATATGAATGACGATCCCCAACAGGAATGAAGATCCTCGACTGGGATGGCGGAATGTCGAAAGAAGATTCAAGCCATCGTTAAAAAGATTTTTTTTTGTTTTGGTTACAGCACAGTGAAGGGTTTTGAATACACAGTCCTCTCTCAACGATTGTAAGTGAGTACCATACGGTCTTTAAACCTTCGTATGGGTAACAGTATCCCTGTCAATGGACCCTGCTATGATTCTTTCACTTGTGGGTACACAAAGGGTGTCTGCACCACCGATCAGTAATACCAGTTTACAAAAAAGTGCGTGCTGTCCGAATTGTCGATTAGAACCCTTAGTTTGTAAAAAGATATAAAAAGAAATAGACAATATCGTATATATTGTACCAGTGCAGCCAATTGACTGGTAGACAGATCCCCAAGTGTGTGCGTGTGTATTAAAGAGGGAAAAAAGGTAGGTGTAAGAGCTCATCTGAAATATACTAACAGATTATATATATATAGTCCTAGAGTAACTTTTAGTATATGAACACAATTCATTTTAAAATAACTTGATAATATATAGATATATATCAACTTGGATTAGACTTATAAATAAAAAGAAAATAAGAGATAAAGCGAATTAAAGGAAGTAGAGTGTTAATTGATCCATAAATATCCAGTGGATCAAACTGTTATAAAGATGTATTAAACCCCATATTGTTGCTTATAGCTCGGATCGGATTTAATTTTAATCAAAATCTTTTGCAGCCGAAATATATATATTCTTGCACAGAACTATTTAATAAACTGCTTGAGAAGTATATGGTACAAGCCAAAGATATCTATTTGTTTAAGTTGCTGTTTAAATAGTTTTAAATAAGAGTATATTTGAAAAATTGAATAGGAAATAAATGATACAAGCTATAGACATATTTCAGTCGAGTTACTATTTAAAAAATCGCAAAGAAATATATAATTATTGAATATAATAGTACCAGCCTTTTTCATTATTAAAATAAAGCCTTTTGGAATTAGATAAAAATAAGATATTGGAATTCATTATATATACTAATATATTAATATGAAATATCAAAAGGCTTGATTATTTGCACGAACAAAGATATAAACCAAAAAACACAAGCTATTAGTTAACTGTAGAGTATCG
>NW_017265147.1:1256582-1266288 GCF_001638985.1 Phycomyces blakesleeanus NRRL 1555(-)
ACCCACACATCAACTACCCACGCCTCGACTACTCACACATAGACTACCCACATATTGACTACCCACACATCGACTACTCACACATTGACTACCCACACATCGACTACTCACACATTGACTACCCACACATCGACTACTCACACACACATCTCTCTTATAATAAATTCATAACCTATATAACCATATAAAAAATAATAAATCATATTTTATTTTAGTTATTTAAAGATATTAAAATAAATAAGATATGCGAGTAGGGAGAGACCAAGTTAATTTGTTTGAAGTGAAAGGGACAAGAAGAATGAGAGTACAGAGTATAAGAAATATATGTTTCTTTTTTTTAAAAATATAGGTTTGAGGATTATGTTGTGCATCTATAAAGAGAGATTACTATGGCAGGACTTTGTGTTAGACAATGGCTGTTTGGTCTAGAACTGAATATTTAAAGATATACTAAAAGTAAGAATTTTTAAAAATTATGTGTGATAGGATGGGGTCATTTTCATTGAAGAAGGTGTTGAAGGTATAAGTATATAGATATCATGTGCATGCGAAAGTAAAAAGACAGTTCTGAGAATAGTAGTATATGTCACTTCAGATATAAAAGAACAGAGTATATGGGTTCCGAGTGCTGAAGTTTGATTATATGGTTATTATTTTTATTTTTATTTTTCAGTAGTGATAAAATAAGAAATATAGTATGATTGGTATTGGCGACTTTGAAAGCAGTGCGAAGTTGTTGTTGGTACAGGGTTGAAAAAAGAAAAGAATAGAGTGGCGATGACTGTCGACTTTGAGAGCAGTGCGAAGTTGTTGTTAGTACAGGGTTGAAAAAAGAAAACAATAGAGTGGCGATGACTGTCGCCTTTGAACGCAGTGCGAAGTTGTTGTTGGTACAGGGTTGAAAAAAGAAAAGAATAGAGTGGCGATGACTGTCGACTTTGAGAGCAGTGCGAAGTTGTTGTTAGTACAGGGTTGAAAAAAGAAAACAATAGAGTGGCGATGACTGTCGCCTTTGAACGCAGTGCGAAGTTGTTGTTGGTACAGGGTTGAAAAAAGAAAAGAATAGAGTGGCGATGACTGTCGACTTTGAGAGCAGTGCGAAGTTGTTGTTAGTACAGGGTTGAAAAAAGAAAACAATAGAGTGGCGATGACTGTCGCCTTTGAACGCAGTGCGAAGTTGTTGTTGGTACAGGGTTGAAAAAAGAAAAGAATAGAGTGGCGATGACTGTCGACTTTGAGAGCAGTGCGAAGTTGTTGTTAGTACAGGGTTGAAAAAAGAAAACAATAGAGTGGCGATGACTGTCGCCTTTGAGAGCAGTGCGAAGTTGTTGTTAGTACAGGGTTGAAAAAAGAAAACAATAGAGTGGCGATGACTGTCGCCTTTGAACGCAGTGCGAAGCTTATAGGGACACGAAGGTTTGACCAAGGGCTTATTTTTTGTTAGAGCCGCATATACAGTGAACAGTCGTCAAAAAGATAAAATAAAGAGTATTTCATTTTTTATTTTATTTTTCAAAAGAGTGCGCTTCCTTTTCGTATTGCGTCGCTTTTGGTCCACTTTGAGTTGCAATACAATATGAATGACGATCCTCAACAGGAATGAAGATCCTCGACTGGGATGGCGGAATGTCGAAAGAAGATTCAAGCCATCGTTAAAATTTTTTTTTTGTTTTGGTTACAGCACAGTGAAGGGGTTTTGAATACATAGTCCTCTCTCAACGATTGTAAGTGAGTACCATACGGTCTTTAATCTTCGTATGGGTAACAGTATCCCTGTCAATGGACCCTGCTATGATTCTTTCACTTGTGGGTACACAAAGGGTGTCTGCACCACCGATCAGTAATACCAGTTTACAAAAAAGTGCGTGCTGTCCGAATTGTCGATTAGAACCCTTAGTTTGTAAAAAGATATAAAAAGAAATAGACAATATCGTATATATTGTACCAGTGCAGCCAATTGACTGGTAGACAGATCCCCAAGTGTGTGCGTGTGTATTAAAGAGGGAAAAAAGGTAGGTGTAAGAGCTCATCTGAAATATACTAACAGATTATATATATATAGTCCTAGAGTAACTTTTAGTATATGAACACAATTCATTTTAAAATAATTTGATAATATATAGATATATATCAACTTGGATTAGACTGATAAATAAAAAGAAAATAAGAGATAAAGCGAATTAAAGGAAGTAGAGTGTTAATTGATCCATAAATATCCAGTGGATCAAACTGTTATAAAGATGTATTAAACCCCATATTGTTGCTTATAGCTCGGATCGGATTTAATTTTAATCAAAATCTTTTGCAGCCGAAATATATATATATTCTTGCACAGAACTATTTAATAAACTGCTTGAGAAGTATATGGTACAAGCCAAAGATATCTATTTGTTTAAGTTGCTGTTTAAATAGTTTTAAATAAGAGTATATTTGAAAAATTGAACGGGAAATAAATGATACAAGCTATAGACATATTTCAGTCGAGTTACTATTTAAATAATCGCAAAGAAATATATAATTATTGAATATAATAGTACCAGCCTTTTTCATTATTAAAATAAAGCCTTTTGGAATTAGATCAAAATAAGATATTGGAATTCATTATATATACTAATATATTAATATGAGATATCAAAAGGCTTGATTATTTGCACGAACAAAGATATAAACCAAAAAACACAAGCTATTAGTTAACTGTAGAGTATCGTGTATAAAGTATCAAAGTGCTTTGCTTTCTATTTTTGGTTGGTTTATTTTGATTTTCATATGATTCTATACTTTTTTTAGACAAAACAAACAAACTTACTTGGGCGGTTACCCAGGCTTTTTTTTTTTACGATAAACCTGTTATTTCATGCATGACCATCGCATCCGCACTACGGATGCGTTATTGGAATCGCATCCGCACTACGGATGCGTTATTAGAATCGCATCCGCACTACGGATGCGAAAACTTTATCTTTACCTTATTACTTTAGAGAAACCTTTGGATTACCAAATGCATTACCTCAAAACTATAAATGATTATAGTTTTTGCGATTTGTTAGAAAATAAACTTTTCCTCTCCCATATGACCACTGTTTATGGCACCCCCCACCCAAAACGCCCCCTTTTCTTTCACACCTCAACTACATACACAAATGTGCCTCGGCTGCATACACACACTTTAAATATATCTACCTCAACTACCCACACATCAACTACCCACACATCAACTACCCACGCCTCGACTACTCACACATAGACTACCCACATATTGACTACCCACACATCGACTACTCACACATTGACTACCCACACATCGACTACTCACACATTGACTACCCACACATCGACTACTCACACACACATCTCTCTTATAATAAATTCATAACCTATATAACCATATAAAAAATAATAAATCATATTTTATTTTAGTTATTTAAAGATATTAAAATAAATAAGATATGCGAGTAGGGAGAGACCAAGTTAATTTGTTTGAAGTGAAAGGGACAAGAAGAATGAGAGTACAGAGTATAAGAAATATATGTTTCTTTTTTTTAAAAATATAGGTTTGAGGATTATGTTGTGCATCTATAAAGAGAGATTACTATGGCAGGACTTTGTGTTAGACAATGGCTGTTTGGTCTAGAACTGAATATTTAAAGATATACTAAAAGTAAGAATTTTTAAAAATTATGTGTGATAGGATGGGGTCATTTTCATTGAAGAAGGTGTTGAAGGTATAAGTATATAGATATCATGTGCATGCGAAAGTAAAAAGACAGTTCTGAGAATAGTAGTATATGTCACTTCAGATATAAAAGAACAGAGTATATGGGTTCCGAGTGCTGAAGTTTGATTATATGGTTATTATTTTTATTTTTATTTTTCAGTAGTGATAAAATAAGAAATATAGTATGATTGGTATTGGCGACTTTGAAAGCAGTGCGAAGTTGTTGTTGGTACAGGGTTGAAAAAAGAAAAGAATAGAGTGGCGATGACTGTCGACTTTGAGAGCAGTGCGAAGTTGTTGTTAGTACAGGGTTGAAAAAAGAAAACAATAGAGTGGCGATGACTGTCGCCTTTGAACGCAGTGCGAAGTTGTTGTTGGTACAGGGTTGAAAAAAGAAAAGAATAGAGTGGCGATGACTGTCGACTTTGAGAGCAGTGCGAAGTTGTTGTTAGTACAGGGTTGAAAAAAGAAAACAATAGAGTGGCGATGACTGTCGCCTTTGAACGCAGTGCGAAGTTGTTGTTGGTACAGGGTTGAAAAAAGAAAAGAATAGAGTGGCGATGACTGTCGACTTTGAGAGCAGTGCGAAGTTGTTGTTAGTACAGGGTTGAAAAAAGAAAACAATAGAGTGGCGATGACTGTCGCCTTTGAACGCAGTGCGAAGTTGTTGTTGGTACAGGGTTGAAAAAAGAAAAGAATAGAGTGGCGATGACTGTCGACTTTGAGAGCAGTGCGAAGTTGTTGTTAGTACAGGGTTGAAAAAAGAAAACAATAGAGTGGCGATGACTGTCGCCTTTGAACGCAGTGCGAAGTTGTTGTTGGTACAGGGTTGAAAAAAGAAAAGAATAGAGTGGCGATGACTGTCGACTTTGAGAGCAGTGCGAAGTTGTTGTTAGTACAGGGTTGAAAAAAGAAAACAATAGAGTGGCGATGACTGTCGCCTTTGAGAGCAGTGCGAAGTTGTTGTTAGTACAGGGTTGAAAAAAGAAAACAATAGAGTGGCGATGACTGTCGCCTTTGAACGCAGTGCGAAGCTTATAGGGACACGAAGGTTTGACCAAGGGCTTATTTTTTGTTAGAGCCGCATATACAGTGAACAGTCGTCAAAAAGATAAAATAAAGAGTATTTCATTTTTTATTTTATTTTTCAAAAGAGTGCGCTTCCTTTTCGTATTGCGTCGCTTTTGGTCCACTTTGAGTTGCAATACAATATGAATGACGATCCTCAACAGGAATGAAGATCCTCGACTGGGATGGCGGAATGTCGAAAGAAGATTCAAGCCATCGTTAAAATTTTTTTTTTGTTTTGGTTACAGCACAGTGAAGGGGTTTTGAATACATAGTCCTCTCTCAACGATTGTAAGTGAGTACCATACGGTCTTTAAATCTTCGTATGGGTAACAGTATCCCTGTCAATGGACCCTGCTATGATTCTTTCACTTGTGGGTACACAAAGGGTGTCTGCACCACCGATCAGTAATACCAGTTTACAAAAAAGTGCGTGCTGTCCGAATTGTCGATTAGAACCCTTAGTTTGTAAAAAGATATAAAAAGAAATAGACAATATCGTATATATTGTACCAGTGCAGCCAATTGACTGGTAGACAGATCCCCAAGTGTGTGCGTGTGTATTAAAGAGGGAAAAAAGGTAGGTGTAAGAGCTCATCTGAAATATACTAACAGATTATATATATATAGTCCTAGAGTAACTTTTAGTATATGAACACAATTCATTTTAAAATAATTTGATAATATATAGATATATATCAACTTGGATTAGACTGATAAATAAAAAGAAAATAAGAGATAAAGCGAATTAAAGGAAGTAGAGTGTTAATTGATCCATAAATATCCAGTGGATCAAACTGTTATAAAGATGTATTAAACCCCATATTGTTGCTTATAGCTCGGATCGGATTTAATTTTAATCAAAATCTTTTGCAGCCGAAATATATATATATTCTTGCACAGAACTATTTAATAAACTGCTTGAGAAGTATATGGTACAAGCCAAAGATATCTATTTGTTTAAGTTGCTGTTTAAATAGTTTTAAATAAGAGTATATTTGAAAAATTGAACGGGAAATAAATGATACAAGCTATAGACATATTTCAGTCGAGTTACTATTTAAATAATCGCAAAGAAATATATAATTATTGAATATAATAGTACCAGCCTTTTTCATTATTAAAATAAAGCCTTTTGGAATTAGATCAAAATAAGATATTGGAATTCATTATATATACTAATATATTAATATGAGATATCAAAAGGCTTGATTATTTGCACGAACAAAGATATAAACCAAAAAACACAAGCTATTAGTTAACTGTAGAGTATCGTGTATAAAGTATCAAAGTGCTTTGCTTTCTATTTTTGGTTGGTTTATTTTGATTTTCATATGATTCTATACTTTTTTTAGACAAAACAAACAAACTTACTTGGGCGGTTACCCAGGCTTTTTTTTTTTACGATAAACCTGTTATTTCATGCATGACCATCGCATCCGCACTACGGATGCGTTATTGGAATCGCATCCGCACTACGGATGCGTTATTAGAATCGCATCCGCACTACGGATGCGAAAACTTTATCTTTACCTTATTACTTTAGAGAAACCTTTGGATTACCAAATGCATTACCTCAAAACTATAAATGATTATAGTTTTTGCGATTTGTTAGAAAATAAACTTTTCCTCTCCCATATGACCACTGTTTATGGCACCCCCCACCCAAAACGCCCCCTTTTCTTTCACACCTCAACTACATACACAAATGTGCCTCGGCTGCATACACACACTTTAAATATATCTACCTCAACTACCCACACATCAACTACCCACACATCAACTACCCACGCCTCGACTACTCACACATAGACTACCCACATATCGACTACCCACACATCGACTACTCACACATTGACTACCCACACATCGACTACTCACACACACATCTCTCTTATAATAAATTCATAACCTATATAACCATATAAAAAATAATAAATCATATTTTATTTTAGTTATTTAAAGATATTAAAATAAATAAGATATGCGAGTAGGGAGAGACCAAGTTAATTTGTTTGAAGTGAAAGGGACAAGAAGAATGAGAGTACAGAGTATAAGAAATATATGTTTCTTTTTTTTAAAAATATAGGTTTGAGGATTATGTTGTGCATCTATAAAGAGAGATTACTATGGCAGGACTTTGTGTTAGACAATGGCTGTTTGGTCTAGAACTGAATATTTAAAGATATACTAAAAGTAAGAATTTTTAAAAATTATGTGTGATAGGATGGGGTCATTTTCATTGAAGAAGGTGTTGAAGGTATAAGTATATAGATATCATGTGCATGCGAAAGTAAAAAGACAGTTCTGAGAATAGTAGTATATGTCACTTCAGATATAAAAGAACAGAGTATATGGGTTCCGAGTGCTGAAGTTTGATTATATGGTTATTATTTTTATTTTTATTTTTCAGTAGTGATAAAATAAGAAATATAGTATGATTGGTATTGGCGACTTTGAAAGCAGTGCGAAGTTGTTGTTGGTACAGGGTTGAAAAAAGAAAAGAATAGAGTGGCGATGACTGTCGACTTTGAGAGCAGTGCGAAGTTGTTGTTAGTACAGGGTTGAAAAAAGAAAACAATAGAGTGGCGATGACTGTCGCCTTTGAACGCAGTGCGAAGTTGTTGTTGGTACAGGGTTGAAAAAAGAAAAGAATAGAGTGGCGATGACTGTCGACTTTGAGAGCAGTGCGAAGTTGTTGTTAGTACAGGGTTGAAAAAAGAAAACAATAGAGTGGCGATGACTGTCGCCTTTGAACGCAGTGCGAAGTTGTTGTTGGTACAGGGTTGAAAAAAGAAAACAATAGAGTGGCGATGACTGTCGCCTTTGAACGCAGTGCGAAGCTTATAGGGACACGAAGGTTTGACCAAGGGCTTATTTTTTGTTAGAGCCGCATATACAGTGAACAGTCGTCAAAAAGATAAAATAAAGAGTATTTCATTTTTTATTTTATTTTTCAAAAGAGTGCGCTTCCTTTTCGTATTGCGTCGCTTTTGGTCCACTTTGAGTTGCAATACAATATGAATGACGATCCTCAACAGGAATGAAGATCCTCGACTGGGATGGCGGAATGTCGAAAGAAGATTCAAGCCATCGTTAAAATTTTTTTTTTGTTTTGGTTACAGCACAGTGAAGGGGTTTTGAATACATAGTCCTCTCTCAACGATTGTAAGTGAGTATCATACGGTCTTTAAACCTTCGTATGGGTAAAAGTATCCCTGTCAATGAACCCTGCTATGATTCTTTCACTTGTGAGTACACAAAGGGTGTCTGCACTACCAATCAGTAATACCAGTTTACAAAATAAGACTTTTGTTTGTAGGAAGTCGTAGGCTCTAATTTACCAATGAGCCTCTACACAGTCTACAAGAAGACATAAAAAGCAAACCACCTTATACTCTATATTTTATAATGGTACAGCCAAGATATCGGTGGACAAGCTGGTTTGTGCGTCTATATGTGAAGAAAGACTGGGATGTATGCACTGCACATATATACCTTGGAGACAGGAATTTAACCCCCAAAAAAAATGCCCTTATTAATTTAAATTTTCCCATTTTTTTTTTCTTTTTTACTTCTTTACACCAATTTACTATCATAATTTTAATTAATAAATCTGAAACAAAGACTTCAAGTATGCTATTTAATGGAACACATAAAAAGTATCCTATGTATTTTTCTTTTCTCTTAAAGGGCAATATAAAATATCATGACATATGTTACACAGCCATCCATTTCAAGAGTGTCTGCCAAAGTCATTGCCTTTTTTTTTGGAAAAAAGATTGTGGCTTTATTTGTACTCCACTCTTTGCTTCCAGCGTATGCTTGTAATGTCAGAATATAGGACGGCTTTCTTCATATAAACGTTTATACAAGCTGATATTCTGTTATGTAGAGCATATATAGATATATAGCTATTCTATAATGTCTCTTATGCTAAATAATATTCTCTTTTCTTTAAAAAAAATATCTCTAACTTTTGAACACTCCAAATTGATGCCTTTTGGAGTGTCTGGTTTATGTATTCAACTAAAAAAAAATTGTACTTTTAGAAACAACTCGTATTTTTGCTATTGGGCATTTAAAGAGCTTATTGAAGTGGTGCAAGTTTCCCGAATTTCAGGGTTCTATGCTTTTTGAGAGTGAAAAAATCGGATATTTTGATCAAAATTTGAGTAATTGTAATATAATAAACCTCGAAGAGGTGGATCACAATGTGTCTCACCAGGTTACTTAAAGCCAAAAAAAAACATTGCTTATTTGATTCGATTTTTAATTTTCTATAATTGAAAAGCTATGATTCCCATTGGTGTGCATTTGCATATGCTTGTAGAAATCTTAAAAAATATCATTTCCAGTACACTCATATTTAATCGACCATAGAAAAGGTTCATTTATACAAAGGCTTCGTGCTTCAAACTAAAATAGTCTCAAGCGAACCAAAGCTAGACTATGAACCTCAAAGTAATAAGTGGAATCATACTATACAGTACTGTAGCGCATTATATTGTATTACAAAACAAAAGTTATAAATCAAAGCCTTTAATCCAACAGAGTATTATTTCTAGGTTATTCGTGCATCCAGTTGAGTTTGGTATACAAGCGCAAAATATCAAAAGCACTAGATCCTATAAATCGATAATTAGTAATCGATAGCGTCTTGCTCCCAACCAAACAAAACCTATACGTTCAGTAGCAGTAGATTGTCTCTTTGCTTTCATATTGTGCCGTCAGTCAGTCTGAGCAATAACAGAAAAAAATAGTAAATAAGCAGAGCCTTTAAAAGGTGATTTATATATATGTAATAGCCATTTTACTAGCTTGATCTATCTGTGACCAGGCTAGCACAATTGCAAGCACCACTACTTTTTCATGGCGTATAATGTAACTTATATAAATAATTATAATTATCGATAGAATGGT